>NC_068939.1:112355476-112554603 GCF_016801865.2 Culex pipiens pallens
TCCACAACAAACAAAATCTGTTCAGCCAGTCCGGAGATTATCGAGTGCATATTTTTCGGTGCACGTACTTAAAGACATACAAACACAGAGACATTTTCTCAGAATTTGATTTCCGAGGCGATATGTATATGTGAAGGTGCGGTTAAGGGTCAAATTAGGAAGGTCATTTTTTGAGTGATTTTAAAGTAAATTAAGGAAGGCAACGGCTTTTATATTAAATATAAATAAAACTGGTTATGAGAAACTTTGTGTTTAAATGATGATTAGCACGTTATGTTTCAATAAAGACCATCCTAATTGCCGAACAAAAATACTGGTCGGATTATTTTGTCCAAGGACGTTGGAATCGCTGTTAGAGGGAGACATTAACCTCCTGACGGTGGATTTTCGTAACGTTTTTCTTTAGTTAGGTTAGATTGTATTTTAAACGAATAAATCTGATAGTTGTCGCAATGGCAAAGCATGATTAAATATTGATTGGAATCCCCTCAATCAGAAATGTATCAACCTCATTCTGCATTGATTACACGTCCATAAATAAGTGAGAAGCTGGTATATGGAATAGATCCAAAAGAATGGAATTATCTTCTTGATCCCTGACCATTGAACTACCTTAGGGAACAGTAATTCGCCGTATTAGGAGTGATTTTCCTTCGTGGGATTATGTTTACACCTTTGTAGATGATTTTTATACATAATAACTTAATGTCAAAAGGATCACTTGTGTTTTTGAAATCTGAAGTCAAACTGCATTCAGACAGTTTTGAATATTGTTTATGCTACGTTTTCACCAGGTTTCCACCGATGCCTTCTGGAAGCTAATCCGACACAAACAAAATTGCCTCAATTGGTTTCCACAGGTGCGCCACTGTTATTCTGGTAGCAGCCAATATGCGAAAACCAGCTTCGTCATTGTCGTAGGTCTACCCAACATTCACTTAGTTTATATCTTTTCTGGATGAGCTCACCGACCCACCACCCACTAGCTATTCAATTTGTTCCTGGACGTAGCACAGCACAGTGTTTGTGTTCAGATAGTACGTAGATACGTACATCAATCATGCTGCCCGAAAGCTTATCCCTTATGTTTGTTCCAGTATATGGGGAAGATTCTAGTGGCAGCGCACAAAGGAACCCTCCATTTCATACGCAAAATAGAGTCTGCAAGTAAAAATTGCAAAAAAAGTTTTAACTAAACTTTAGTTTTTTTTCTGCCAAAAATAACTAAGTTTAAAATTTGTTTGCAACATCTTATTCAAATTGATGAAATGGAAATTTTATGTTTTTAACTGTGCCCAGTAAATTGTTCTGCACGACCTTCTTGTCCCCTGTTGGGGGCTGCTTGAGAATCCAATTCATCTTCATGATTACCTGTCACCCCCGTTGAACGGCGGCTCCTGCCTGGGACCTGCTTGCTGTCCTTATGCTGTCAGTGGTACATGATTAGATTTTAAATTAAGCTGATCTCATCAATAATTCATTGCAGGCTAGACTCCAAAGCTCCAAGGCAAATGACTTCAAAACCCTACTCCCTCAGATACGAACGAAAATAAGACGAAGTATTCTTCCCTTTTGGGGTTGAGGTTTATGAATATTTTCGTCGAGAGTTTTTAGTTTGACAGATTTGAAGAGGGGAATTATTGGAAAGCTCAGTGCGAGCGTGGCTGGAATATGTTCAAAATTTTGGTCATAATCTAAAGAGGGTTTCCAACTATCGGTCGACAAACTGTTGTGGTTGGATTGCACACGTTTATCAATTGGATACAAATTAAATTGCTTGCAAATATTGATATCCGGTGCACACAACCAGGCGCCAGATGGTTCGTTCTATCTATAATTTAATATCGCTAATTAAATCTAATGAATCCGTGATGTTTGCTTTACGTGCATCAACAGATAAACATAAAAGGGCTAGACAGTTCCAGGTCAGATTGCAGTTTCGTTTGCTGGGTTTTGTTATTTGAGCTAAGCTCATCCGAAAAGGGATTATGGATGGTAAATAAGTAAATATTACGAAGAGAGATTGAAAATCGTCCATGCAATATCAATCAAAATCTGAAATCCTGCTTATCACAGTGATGTTTTTCAGTTTTTAAAAATGTAAAACTTTTTCATATTGCTTAAACTCAGAAAAAAATCTAACTTATTTTGTTAAGGACATGTCAGTTTAAATTTATATTCTTTTTTTTCGAGAGTTAAATATGAGAAACACAACGAATCATGTGTTTCAGGAAATCCCAAAGCAACAAAACCCAGCACCGCACAACCACTTCAAAAACTAATCACCAGCGACGACATTTACTGCCTCCAACGGATGACGTGGTCCCACTATTTCCCGATTCAATTGCACGTTGTACACCGTTGCCCTCCCGGAGTCTAATAAAATCTAAAATGTGCTCCGCAATGCGCCAGGTTCCAGTTCACCCACGGGGGAGCTTTCCAGCCGATCCGGTTCTCGTTTGCACCGGAGGACAAATTTCATTTTCCGTTCTGACAGGAAATTAACTAAACCCCTGTTTCCACCTGACCCCACACCTGCACTTGAGGCTGGGTTGAAATTCAAGTTAAGTACTATCGTTCACCTATTTTCCGCATTCACTTGATTGGGTATATTTTATTTCGCCAATACTGCTCCTGCTGCTGCTGTTGACTTTACGACTGAGTGGCTGCAGCAATCCGCTAAAGCGGTTACGGCATTTGCTAGTGGGATGTCTGCCTCCATGCGGAAGCATTCTTCGATCCTTGCACACTCAAATATAAAATCAAGGGAATAAGTTAAGATAAAAAATAATCTCAAAACTATTCCTTCGTAAAGTATTTTTTTCTGGAAATATTGATCTAGACTGTATAAACTTTTTTGATCTTTCATTTTCCCGATGGAGAATTGCAACAGAGGATTGCGACACGCCTGTTTCGAAATCATGTCTCAACGAGTGTTCAGGCAAAAGTGTTGTAACGTTGTTATTAATAAAATTTGTCAGAGATATTTTTTTTTATAATTTAACATCTTAGTAACACAAAACCTTTTTCACAAATTTGGGTGCAGATTGACATGGTTTCTAGATTTGGTGCATGTCCGGACAAATAAAATCAACGGAACTCAGGCAACCCACCAGGTTAACCTTTACCTCCGTCTGTCATAAGTCTCGACTCACCGTGATCCTGTAGACCTTCATTTCCGTTTACCTGGTTAAAATTCAATTTCATTTCACTTCCTGCTACACCATCCGTTGTCCAGTAGTTCATGCTCATGGTATGCATGGGAATCCAGAGCCAAATCAAGTCTGTCATATAGAAATTGCAAAAAACATCAAAAAACCTATTTTTCAACATTTTAATTTTTAAAACCGCTGTTTCTTCACAAGGATTGGACATAGGACAATGGCCAATATGGAGACTTTTATGTAAAATTGTCTGGGAAATCGATTCCCTTTATCGGTTTTTGAAAATTTTGACGTTTAGACCACTTCAAAAAAAAAACAGTTTTAGTAAATGATTTTTGTGTTTTTTTTAGGAGAGTCATATCATCCTGAGTCTTTTCGTAAAATTTTAGGCTATTTCCTCAAAAAATTTGAACGAAGAAAAATCGTGACATCACCTTCAAATTTAATTTTTAAACTGTATTTTTTTCAGTGGATTTTTTTCAGAAAGCCCGTTTAGTTTCCTACAAGTTTGTCTTTGACCACTTTTTGATACGATGCAACGGCTTTGGGTTCAGTAATTTTCAAATTACAAAATACAAAAATATTTAAATTACTTACGCCCTTCTGAAATGTCATTTTCGAGTACAATTGGCTCCATAACACAAAAATGGCTTATATAGGCCTAGGATAACCGGGACCGTGGTGTAGGGGTAAGCGTGGTTGCCTCTCACCCAGTCGGCCTGGGTTCGATCCCAGAAGGTCCCGGTGACAAATTCTGAGACGAGAATTGTCTGATCACGCCTTCCGTCGGATGGGAAAGTAAATGTTGGCCCCGGTCTAACCTAGAGGTTAGGTCGAGTCGTCTCCCTGGGTCCTGCCTCGGTGGAGTCGCTGGTAGGCAGTTGGACTCACAATCCAAGGGTCGTCAGTTCGAATCCCGGGGTGGATGGAAGCTTAGGTGTAAAAAGAGGTTTGCAATTGCCTCAACAATCATGCCTTCGGACATCAAGTTTCGAGTAGGAATCCCGTAATCGGGAACGCCAAGGCAATGCTATAGAGCGAATAATTTGATTTGATTTGATTTTTGATAACATGTCTAAAAAGTTTCATTGAAATCGGAGAGGGTCGGGTACAAAAGTACCAAACAAATCCTGATTTGAGCTGGAATTGCTCGATGTCAATCTTTAGAGGAAACCGTTCATGAAAGTCATCGACCGAGTTAGGATTTTTTTTAAATCAATACTGATTTTTTCAAAAAATCGAAATATTGGTCGCAAAAATTTTTCAACTTAATTTTTCGATGTAAATAAAATTTTCAATCAAAATGTACTTTATTGAAATTTTGATAAAGTGTACCATTTTCAACTTAAAGCCATTTTAAGGTATCGTTTTTGAAAATAATTGCAGGGCCAAACATTCAATACTACGCGTTTTTCAAATGTTAGTCTTGGTTTAATTTTTTTTAATGTTTTTTTCGAAAAGACCGGAAAATTTTACGAATGTTTCAGATTTTGACATTGTAAATCGAACCATTAGTTGCCGAGATATCGACATTAGAAAAAGGTGGGTTGTTTGGGTGGGACTTGTAAAACATCATTTTTTCTTTTTTTAAACACTTGCATGACAATATTTCAGGGTTCGTATCATCAAAGTTCAAAAAAGCAAAATGTAGAGAATTTTCTCAGCTCTTCAATTTTTTTTTCAAAATTGGGAAAACATGTGCACTACTTTAAAAAATGAAAAACTGCGACTTTTTTTAAAAACGTTACCCAAAAATAGCTTGAACTTGAAAACTGTGCACTTTATCAAAATTTCACTATTGTACTTTTTGATTTCAAATTTGATTTTACATCAAAAAATGAAGTTGTGCAACCAGTATTTCGAGTTTTTGAAAAAATATGTATAGATTCAAAAATTCATGACTCGGTCATAGATTTTTAGCACAACTTGGACATTTCTGAAAAGTTGGCATTTGATGTCCTCTTAAACATATCAGAAAAAGAAAAAAAAAGAAAAATAGTATTTTTTTTCTGCAAATCAAGTTTAAGTGACAAAAAGTTCAATAAAAAATCATCAAAAAATGTTTTACCGTGTATCATTTTTTTCCAGTGTAGTCCGTATCCAGACCTACAACTTTGCCAAAGACCCTTCCTTCAAAAGATACTCGAATGACCGAAATTTGAGAGAACTGCTCCGTTGGCGTCTTGTCACACGTTTATTTTGGGTTTAAGCTTGGAACGCCATTTTGTGCTGCTCTCAATGCGTCATTTTTTGACCTTCAAAAATCCCCAACATTAAATTTCAATTCTAAATTATTCAATAAACTAAAAAACAAAAAAAAAAAACTCCGTGCATGTTAGTCATCATGTTAGGCTTGTTGGCACTCTTCATATGAAAGATCGCGTTTGACACACGTACATGCCCGACCACCGGTAACATTTGTTATTATAACTCGAGGCTCCGGCAACCAAATTCAACCAAACTTCGGGACAATGCACACAATGGTCAACCAAACAAAACGTGTTTGTTATTGTTTACATTGCATTCTTTCGTTTTTGGTGAAACATTAACACTGGAACGCCCAACGCATCTCCAACTTACACGGACGCCCAAGCCTCCCAAAAAAAGGTGGAACGGTAACTTCAACTCGCTGGTTCTCGAGCATTACTCAACCAATCGGGACGATTCTTGTTTCCAGTGATTTGTAAGAATGTCTAGATGATCCCAAAATTTTGCAGAACGCAGAACGCAGACTGCCTCCGCGGAATTTTTGACGATTTTTTTTACACGCGAGAAAAAAGTTGGAACGATGTTTTTGATCGCAAAAATTACAGATTTGATCAAATTTAGTTCTGCAAAGTTCTAGAATCATCTATGCATCCTACTAAATCACTGGAAAGAAGACTCATCATGATTGGTTGAGTTTTGCCCAAGAAATATCTAGTTGACTTTACCGTTCCAACTTTTTTGGAGCCTTGGGCGTTGGAATGTTAAAACGCGTTTTTCTCGGATCGCCAAAAAGCGACGTGCGACAAGTTAGCACGACAGCGTCGATTTGCTCCTTTTCCCCCGCTCATTCTCGGTAAAGTGCTTGGGCTTAATTCAAGTGGTCCCGAAATTGTGAATGTTTTATCAACTCCCACAGTGTTCTTCAAAACAAGCGAACATAAACTGTCGGGCTTTGATAATTTGTCGAAATATCTCAAACTAATGAATTAATATTGGCAAATCTGATATACTGTCATGAAAAGAATATAGAAAAAAAATGCGTGTACTCGTTTTCCAAATGTCTTTCCTAATAGGTTTCCATCTAATGCATGTTCCTGCTGGTGACATCAGCTCCAGCAAACGTTTCCCCAAAAAAGTCAGCTCAAGATGTGTCCGGCAAACTGTGTCACCATCTTGAATATTTAAACAACGTTGATTCGGAAAGCTCCCATGCATTATTTCGATTAAAACTATACTGAGCAAACTTGAAAACTTCATTCCCTTCCGAATATCCCTTGACTTAATAATGCAGAGCAGCTTCCAGACAAGGGACACCCTCAGCCACAGCCCCAGGTTCAATTCCGATCATAATGCCATCCAAAAAGAACAGTTTCCCAAGGGAGGTATAACCTAGTAACACACAGAAGTTGGAAACTTTTGCACCGCGCGCTGCCCCGGCTGGGAGGGTGACCTCTCCTGTTCCGGTTAACTGTGTGTGGCCTTACTGGCCCCAAACCTCGAGTGCATCTGCTGGTTCGATATTCCAATTTGGCAGAGTGTTGAAACCTTGTGTGTGGCACCCAACCCCACACTTCGGAACCAGAATCCAAGGGGCTCTTCAGCTATGCATACATTCCCGGCGAATTGCATATGCACTTGCCATGAAGCAGCAGCTCGTCCGAGTGTCGTTCCTCGATTCCTTTGTCCTTGCTCGCAGGACCGACCTCGGTAGGGAAGGACGGACGGGCCACAGTTTGGGGATTTTGGACAAATTTTCTAATTCCCCTCTGCTGGCAAGCTTTTCGAGAGAGAGAGAGACCATTCCGAATCAAGAGCCACTTCTGTGGCTGTGAATTTGTTCGCCATTGTCGTTGCTCTTCAGGAACGTTGATTTGATTTTGTGAATGATAGAAAAAAAGATGCTTCAACGTTGGGCGCACTGGTTGGAACAATGATGTTGTTTGATTCAATGCATTTTTTTTATTATACCATAATCCTGCTAACAATACTTGACCAAACATCGATACTCAATGTCCGTGGATCAGGTGGTATGTTTTGTTAAATTGCAAACTCTTTTAACTGCAGCATTCGGTTGAGTTCTGAGTTTTGTGTACGTTGTCAAATAATATCAGTCTTAACATTTTGTCACTGTCGTGCTATCTTGTCGCACGTGAATTCTGAGCCTAATTTAGTAAAAAACGCCATTTTGTGCAGCTTACAACCTTTCACCTTTTACCTTTAGACCTTCACAGATCTTCAAAATTTGATTTCAATTCAATTCAATTTATTTTGTTAGTAAATAATCAATTTACAATTCCGTATTTCTTATAACCTAATAGAGTTTTGGAGTTCCTTTCAACTATGATTTAAACTATAATTCATTTTGATGTAATTGGATATTCAAACAATGGATTTGGCAAGGAAAAGGATAGAAATAGAAAAAAAAAAAAAACTAAATCACAGTATGTTTTGTTTATTGACGTCGAAAAACTTCGCTGCACAAGGCAGCTTAACCGTTGTAGATGTACTTCATCATCAGCTCACTGAGAGCTTGGAATTGTTCTGCCTTGTTTCGGCAGGCACGAAAGCGCGTGAACATCTCTCCAGCAAGGGCGAAAAACTCAGGAAGCGTGAAGAGATTATCACCGGTAACATCAGCTTGTCCCGGGGGAGAACCGCCCCCAAAAGTGGCTACTCTAGCGTACGAACCTCCCCAACCGGGAGGGAACGCTGGGTTGGTCGATGGAGCCGCTCCGCCGCCAGCTGCTGCAGCGGTCGAGCTCGAAGTCTTCGGAAGTTGGCGGGACGCTGGCGCTTTCTTCTTCTTGTCCTGCTCCTCGATGTACTTTTTCCGCGCGGCACAGCCACGGAAATTCGCCGTGTGGTTTCCACCACAATTGGCGCACTTGACACGCGCTTTGTGCTGCTGGGCGTTTTCCCCCAGTTGGTCTTTCCGCGGAAGACTGCATCTTTCGGTGAAGTGGGTCTCACCGCACTTTACGCACCGGGGTGGGAGATTGCAGTTTCTTAAGCCGTGTCCGAATTTCTGACAGCGGTGGCATTGGGCTGAGTCGGCCGGATTCTTCGTGTAGAATCGCCACGTCACAAAGAAGCCGTCCAGTGCTTTGATCCACCGTAGGTCCTGGATTTTGACGGACCCGCGATCGAAGTACAGGAGGTACAAGGTGTACGTACCTGTCACCGTAGTCGATTTTGAGAGCACCTTTATCTCTCGAGGCTTAACCTTGACGCCCGTCAGGTGTTCTTCCAAGTCGGAGATCGGGCGGTCCGGATATCCCTGAAGGACGATCTTCACTGGGACCTTCTCTGCAGGGTCAAATGTAAAGAATTTGAAGTTTCGCAACTTCAACTTCTTTACCACCAAGTTGAAATGCAGCTTTTTGTGGGTAATCATTTGCACAGAAGTTTTGCTAATTTTGAGACAATATTGGAGTCCCTCAAGCAACTCGTCAACATCGTCAGCCAACGTATCCAAAACAAAAATTGGAGGTGGTCGTCGTTCCTTCGGAGAGTTACAATTTTTCTGCTTTCCTTGCTTGCGCGCAAGTTCATCATCGTCATCGTCGTCGCCAGTACTGCTGCAGTCACTGTCGGTGTTGTTTTCATCTCCACTCAGCATCTCAAATTCGTTGCTGGTGGGAACGTTGGAAGTGGTTGTCGTCGTAGTGCTGGTGGACTGCTGCTGCTGCTGGCCGGAAGTGCTTCCGGATGCCCGGGTCGATTGTCTCGTCCGTACCGGGGACTCACGTGGACGGTATGACACGTGTAAAAATGAAGGATCGGTGACGTCACCGGGCACGCTCCCGTGCGCGATGGCGGTCGATGCGGCATTGATGTGTTTACCTTTCTGCACTCTGCCGGTAGATGAACTTCGCGGGTTTTTTGAGGCCGCACTCGAACTGCCTCGGCCACGGCTGGCCCTTGGCATGCTGGAGGAGCAAACTCGCGGGTAATCACGGTAAATTACGGCGAAAAAATCGAAAAGTCTGAAAATTTGATTTCAATCCTGAGATATACAATAAATAAAAGCTCAGTGCATTGTGTTGCTGTGTGACAACTGGCCAAAGGGATTCCAGGTCAGAACGCGTTTGACATACGTCCAAGTCCGACTACCGTAAACATGTTTAATTGTAACACGGGACTCCGATAAACAAATTCAACCAAACTTTGGGACAATGCACCGAATGGTCAACCAAACAAAACGTGTTTGTTATTGTTCACATTGCGTGCTCTCGTTTTTGTTATTCAAGGTCAAACACAGAAATGTGCTTTTTTTTCTCTCGGGACGTCAAAAAGCGACGCGTAGATTTGTAAACAAAATGTAAGCGATAGTCTGTTAGAACTATTGACCGATACAGACCCATGTCGAAAAGGTTCTTGGATAACCTAGAACATCCCAATATGCTGCATGGTATCCTGCATTGGTCACTGAAGCTACCTTAAATATCTAATAACATGTGAATTATTATTTATAGGTATAATGCAGATCTACACAAAGGTTTACAAAACTTATAAATCTTCCAAAATGGTCACATTCAATGCTCATTAGGTGACACCAACATCTCGAAAGTCACACATAAACAATGGAAAGCTACACACACATACAGAAAGCCACTAAACGCAGCCGCTTTCCTCGAGGCAACAGCCAACACGCTTGTAAATGAGATTTTTCATCCAAAATCGGCAAAATCACGTTCAACGACGCAAAAAGTACGACACACTTGGGATGCATTCCGTGTGCGAATGAAGTGTAAAGACCCGGATAAAATTTTATTTATATCGTGTATCTGTGTATGTGTGTGCGTGTTTGTGACAACCCGGCACATTCCAGGACCCAGAACTCTCGGCATGCCTGTTTCGATATTACGACGGCCTATCATGTGTGTGTGTGGGTTCTCCATACCCGGCAGATATTGATAGTTTTTGCCACCGTCGGCCACCAACGGCCAAAAAACCCGGTTCGTATTTGAGCGTGTAGTTTCGTGCACGTTGTGTGTGCGACGGTGCGGACATTAAGCAGTGTGCACCGACTGTATGTGTGATTGGAGTGCCGGAAGAACCGAGGAAATACTTACTGATTCATTTCACTCGGTCTTATGCAAAATGTCGGGTTGTGACGGAAGTGAAGACAGTTCAACCTCATGTTGAATACAGCTGGCTTTTTTTAAATTTTGCAATATTTTTTCTTTTTAAGTTGGTAATATGTATCAATGTTTATTACTTTCTGCACAGCTTAGGATTTGACACTGAAAGATTTACAATACCACACTATACAAGGCATTACTGTATTATTACTAATTTCAGTGGTTCCCAATTTTAAAAATCAAAATAATTTGTGAGCAAATAATGACTTTGAAATGCAAAAGAATCAATCAACACTATCAACAGCTTTCACATACAAATTCACATGATTTGTAACCTCTACCCGGTAAAACTACGATCCTCGCATTTCAGTGCAGCCCGGGGAACCATTCCCGGCAAGGGGGACTCAACTATCTGTACTGCTTTGCTGCCCTGAATATTGGGGTTGGGTTGACACAGATTCCAGGCTTCCGGTGCCATTGTGTTCGACTGGTTGGAACAAGTCATCTCCGATGGGAATAAATTTACATAACAATTACAGTGTGTTTTCCGTGCAGCTTTTTCCACCAATGCACACACATGTGTACGACGGCTGAATGGTGGAATTTTCATGGCATTTTTCGACTTTCGGCTGGAGGAATTTGCTTGGGAAAACGGGGTTCTTGTCGAGCGGATCCGAGGATGGATGGGGAACCCGTGGCCCCAGAGTTAGAGATCAGGCTAATACGGGAGAGCGCGTGGGAAGATTTTGGAGTTGGAACCAACGAAGCGCAAAGTGGTGGGGGCAAGGAGTTTTCCGAGGCTGGAATGTCTCCATCGCGCTTTCCCGTAGCTATTTACTCAAATGGATCGTGCAAGTGGGGTGGGTTTGGTTTTAGCTGTAAATTTGTAAATCTTGTTGTTGCTTTAGCATGATATGGAAGAAGATGTAAGCGAGCTAAGGAGCTATAGGGCAGTGCTTCCCAAAATAGATACTGGGAATCTGTTTTTTTTTCGTGACCAAATCGGATGAAAATTGAATTCATATCATTAAATTTTTCAAGGAGGGTTGTGCAAGAAAAATATGCTTAATCGTATTCAAAAAATTACAGTTTAAAGTTTAAAATTTATACAGCAAAAGTGCTACCAAGGGCGTAAGAGGGTTAATATGAAAAACATGTATCGTTTAATTTAAACCAATTTAAGCACCATGAAAATTCTTAGAACTTAAGTCATTTATTAGGCTGAATTCTAGGTATGTTACAAAAACCATACTATAAATAAAACCAAAAAAAAACATTAAAAACAACTTCGCATCATAGCAAAGGTGTTCTAGAATTGCACAGTAGTCCAGATCACAAAATTAAGAGGAAAATGGAATTTCCGAAAAAAATGTGAAGTTTTGGAGCTTTGGTGACTTCAGAAGAGTTGTTGCAAATGAAAGGGGGCAACTTTTTGTTTGGTCTGAAAATTAGGGTGGTTCACGATTTGGGTTTTTTTTTGCGAAAATCTATCTTTTCAGGAATATTTTTGGAATTTTGTTTTGTCTTGTAGAAAGTTGTTGGGCTTGCCAACGAAGCAACTTTATCGAAGACCAAGGTTAAAAGAAAATCTCATCTAGCGAATATGATTGCCTGAAGAAAGGCCAAGAATCAAGACTATTCTCAGCAGTCTTAATAGTTAGGTGTTAAGGGCAGCGATTAATCGCTAATTTAATCATAGTCGTTGGAATTTCAACACTGTCGAAGGCACAAAAAATTTATCTCGTAATCTACGCCTTCTACGACCAAATTTATAGAAAGCATCTGAACCTTCAAAACCTTCCAAAATCAGTTTTTTGAACGTGGCAATTCAAGTTTTAGAGAAAAGTGATTTTGTGGGCACTTTTAGAGCTTTTTAAAACAAATATTTTTATTTTTTGTCATGTAGGGGAGAGTGGGGAGACTTGATCCCCGGCGACACTTGATCCCAAGCCTGTATCTCGTCAGCATGTGGGTTAAACAATTAGCTTTGTTCTAGAAAGTTGTGCAAAATTGACTAAAACTCATTGTAGAAAACGAGCATGAGCATGAGCATGGTTGACTGCCAATGAGCTGCTACTCCGTTATTGACGGATCAGCTGAAGTTATACAATGAACCAACAGATGAATAGTGGGAGCTAATCATCCTCACTGTATAACCCCTGAAGATCTCTGCTTTATGTCAATACCGGCGCCCTCCCAAGGAGATGCAGTTCAACAAAGGTAGGAATGTTAGTCCGATAGTTGAAGTTGCAGACTCATCAGACACAGAGTTTGTCGCTCTATACCTGTTGACACCGCATGAGACCGTTGAATCCACAGCATCTCCTTCAAGCATCACGGGAAGTGGGGGAATTGTGTTAGTAGGGGAAGGAAAGGGAAGGTCAGGATTCATCTTGGTAGATGATATGACCAGAAAGTGAAACATAATCGTTGCCTTCTGAAGGACTTATCATTCGCGTATTTTTTTACTTCTTACCGCCGGCGTGCCATCCGAGCAACGATGCTTTGGGATGGGCTTTCGAAATGAAATTTGAATTAATGTATTATTCGGTGACGTACAATTTTAAATAGATCCGGATTCATTATTGGTAGATGATATGACCAGAAAGTAAAACATAATCGTTGCCTTCCGATTCCGTATTTTTTACTTCTAACCGTCGGCGTGCCATCCGAGCAACGATGCTATGGGAAGGGCTTTCAAAACGAAATGAAATGTTAGGTAACTTATTACTTATTATTATGTAAACCTCAAATAGTGCTGGTAAACCAAAATGTTTCAATCGATTTCATTAAATTCTTCGCGCACGACTTCTCTGCAACAAACTTCAAGACGAATTTGTCCAGTCCGGACCGTGAGCAACCGGCTCAACTACAGAAATTCAACCTATACAAGACGACGCGAAGCCTTCTATCAATAAATTAAAAAAAAACTAACTTAATCCACCTGTGTGGTTGATGCCTTCCTCACTTTTTACCAACAATGGGCAATATGAGTGGTTTGGACACATATTTCAGCTATTTTTTTAGGTCCAGAAAAATAAGTACACAGATATAACTTAACTTTTCATAACTCGAGACAGGGTTGCCAAATTTTCTATTATGTGGACTCGTTGGAAAGGTCTCTTGATTACCTAACCAACGATGGGTCGGATGATGGTTCCGGACATCGTTTACATGCATATAAGTGAGACCCGGCTTCAAAAAAGTACATAAATATCACTTAAGTGGTCATAACTCGAGACAGGGTTGCCAGATTTTCAATTATGTGGACTCGTTGGAAAGGTCTCTTGATTACCTAACCAACGATGGGTCGGATGATGGATCCGGACATCGTTTACATGCATATAAGTGAGACCCGGCTTCAAAAAAGTACATAAATATCACTTAAGTGGTCATAACTCGAGACAGGGTTGCCAGATCTTCGATATTGTGGACTCGTTGGAAAAGGCTCTTGATAACCTAACCAACAATGGGTCGGATGATGGATCCGGACATCGTTTACATGCATTTAAGTGAGATCCGTCTCAAAAAAGTACATAAATATCACTTAAGTGGTCATAACTCGAGACAGGGTTGCCAGATCTTCAATGTTGTGGACTCGTTGGAAAGGTCTCTTGATAACCTAACCAATGATGGGTCGGATGATGGTTCCGGACATCGTTTACATGCATTTAAGTGAGATCCGTCTTAAAAAAAGTACATAAATATCACTTAAGTGGTCATAACTCAAGACAGGGTTGCCAGATCTTCAATGTTGTGGACTCGTTGGAAAGGTCTCTTGATCACCTAACCAACGATGGGTCGGATAATGGATCCGGACATCGTTTACATACATTTAAGTGAGACCCGGCTTCAAAAAAGTACATAAATATCACTTAAGTGGTCATAACTCGAGACAGGGTTGCCAGATCTTCGATGTGTTGGACTCGTTGGAAAGGTCTCTTGATCACCTAACCAACGATGGGTCGGATGATGGTTCCGGACATCGTTTACATGCATTTAAGTGAGATCCGGCTTCAAAAAAGTACATAAATATCACTTAAGTGGTCATATCTCGAGACAGAGTTGCCAGATTTTCAATTATGTGGACTCGTTGGAAAGGTCTCTTGATTACCTAACCAATGATGGGTCGGATGATGGTTCTGGACATCGTTCACATGCATTTAAGTGAGATCCGGCTTCAAAAAAGTACATAAATATCACTTAAGTGGTCATAACTCGAGACAGGGTTGCCAGATCTTCGAAGTTGTGGACTCGTTGGAAAGGTCTCTCGATTACCTAACCAACGATGGGTCGGATGATGGATCCGGACATCGTTTACATGCATATAATTGAGATCCGGATATATGTGAAAACGCATTTTTATACATAACTTTTGAACTACTAATCGAAACTTCAAACAATTTAATAGCGATGTATGGGACCCTAAACCAAGTCGAATGCAACTGGTTCGATCAAAATCGGTTCAGCCAGTGCTGAGAAAACTTGGCAAGATTTTTGAACACATACATACATACACACACACACACACATACACACACACACACACATACACACACACACACACACAGACATTTGTTCAGTTTTCGATTCTGAGTCGATATGTATATATGAAGGTGGGTCTTCGAGCTTTTAATAAAAAGTTCATTTTTAGAGCAGGATTATAGCCTTACCTCAGTGAGGAAGGCAAAAAAACTTCCACTACTATCTCGCGGATTCCGCGCGTCGATTCGCCCACCGATCTCTTCCACGAACACCACACGACTGACGGCCAAACTTCCAAGGCCACGACGCGACACCTTTTGCCTTCCTCACTAAGGTAAGGTTATAATCCTGCTCTAAAAATGAACTTTTTATTAAAAGCTCGAAGACCCACCTTCATGTATACATATCGACTCAGAATCGAAAACTGAACAAATGTCTGTGTGTGTGTATGTGTGTGTGTATGTGTGTGTGTTTATGTATGTATGTGTTCAAAAATCTTGCCAAGTTTTCTCGGCACTGGCTGAACCGATTTTGATCGAATCAGTTGCATTCGACTTGGTTTAGGGTCCCATACATCGCTATTGAATTGTTTGAAGTTTCGATAAGTAGTTCAAAAGTTATGTATAAAAATGTGTTTTCACATATATCCGGATCTCAATTATATGCATGTAAACGATGTCCGGATCCATCATCCAACCCATCGTTGGTTAGGTAATCAAAAGACCTTTCCAACAAGTCCACAACATTGAAGATCTGGCAACCCTGTCTCGAGTCATGACCACTTAAGTGATATTTATGTACTTTTTTGAAGCCGGATCTCACTTAAATCTATGTAAACGATGTACGGATCCATCATCCGACACATCGTTGGTTAGGTTATCAAAAGACCTTTCCAACGAGTCCACAACATCAAAAATCTGGCAACCCTGTCTCGAGTTATGACCACTTAAGTGATATTTATGTACTTTTTTGAAGCCGGATCTTACTTAAATGTGTGTAAACGATGTCCGGATCCATCATCCGACCCATCATTGTTTAGGTAATCAAAATACCTTTCCAACAAGTCCACAACATTCAAGATCTGTCAACCCTGTTTCGTGTTATGACCACTTAAGTGATATTTATGTACTTTTTTGAAGCCGGATCTTACTTAAATGTATGTAAACGATGTCCGGATCCATCATCCGACCCATCATTGGTTAGGTAATCGAGAGACCTTTCCAACGAGTCCACAACTTCGAAGATCTGGCAACCCTGTCTCGAGTTATGACCACTTAAGTGATATTTATGTACTTTTTTGAAGCCGGATCTCACTTAAATGCATGTAAACTATGTCCGGATCCATCATCCGACTTATCGTTGATTAGGTTATCAAGAGACCTTTCCAACGAGTCCACAACATCAAAAATCTGGCAACCCTGTCTCGAGTTATGACCACTTAATGCTATTTATGTACTTTTTTGAAGCCAGATCCATCATCCGACCCATCATTGGTTAGGTAATCAAGAGACCTTTCCAAAAAATCCACATAATTGATGATCTGGCAACCCTGTCTCGAGTTATGACCACTTAAGTGATATTTATGTACTTTTTTGAAGCCGGATCTCACTTAAATGCATGTAAACGATGTCCGGATCCATCATCCGACCTATCGTTGATTAGGTTATCAAGAGACTTTTCCAACGAGTCCACAACATCAAAAATCTGGCAACCCTGTCTCGAGTTATGACCACTTAAGTGATATTTATGTACTTTTTTGAAGCCGGATCTCACTTAAAGGTATACAAACGATGTCCGGATCCATCATCCGACCCATCGTTGGTTAGGTTATCAAGAGACCTTTCCAACGAGTCCACATAATTGAAAATCTGGCAACCCTGTCTCGAGTTATGACCACTTAAGTGATATTTATGTACTTTTTTGAAGCCGGATCTCACTTAAATGCATGTAAACGATGTCCGGATCCATCATCCGACCTATCGTTGATTAGGTTATCAAGAGACCTTTCCAACGAGTCCACAACATCAAAAATCTGGCCACCCTGTCTCGAGTTATGACCACTTAAGTGATATTTATGTACTTTTTTGATGCCGGAACTCACTTAAACGTATACAAACGATGTCCGGATCCATCATCCGACCCATCGTTGGTTAGGTAATCGAGAGACCTTTCCAACGAGCTTACAAAATTGAAGATTTGGCAACCCTGCCTCGAGTTATGACCACTTAAGTGATATTTATGTACTTTTTTGAAGCCGGATCTCACTTAAATGTATGTAAACGATGTCCGGAACCATCATCCGACCCATCGTTGGTTAGGTAATCAAGAGACTTTTCCAACGAGTCCACATAATTGAAGATCTGGCAACCCTGTCTCGATTTATGACAACTTAAGTTATATCTTTGTACTTATTTTTCTGGACCTAAAAAAAATAGCTGAAATATGTGTCCAAACCACTCATATTACCCATTGTTGGTAAAAAGTGAGGAAGGCATCAACCACATAGGTGGATTAAGTTAGTTTTTTCAATTCCAGAATCTTCTAACACTTTTTCGCGTAATTGCGCGCGTCGATTCAGCCACCGATCTCTCCCACGAACACCATACGACTCTCATTATAGAAAACGAAGAAAAACATTAAAAAATGTTTAGATTGAGTTACACACATATTTCTTAAAAGTGCTGCAAAAAACTTCCAAGAGATCTTTTTTCTTACTTTTGATAAGTATAGATAACACTCAAAAATAATTCAAAACAATATTTTTTATACATGATTTTTTTGATTAACATATCAACTCCAAAACCCTTACGCATTTGACGTTAAATTTATCGTCATACTATTTTGACAATCAATTTTTTTTAAAAAGTGCGTTTCGGGAGGAATCAGCCTCAAGATTAAATAATCGGGCTGGGTTTTCGTACATAGTTCCTTTAGTATATTTATACATAACTTACTGCAGTTTGAACCGTTTTTCAAAAGTTATGTTAACAAAAATTATCAGCTTTCGTAAACATGCTCAATTTCGGTCTAAAAAAAATTTAAGTTTTTAAATATTTTACATACTAAACTTGTTATATTTTGAACACAAACGTACAGGTTTAATGTGAAATTGCTATAACTTATAGAAAATTAACAGTTTGGATGAATAAGAAACATTTTGTTTAAGATTTCTTAATAATGTTGAAAGGGGAATCAAATTACCCCCAACATTTTGAAAATGCCGGCTTAAAATATTTTTTTAAAACGTTTGGCATGATTCGAAAAGATTATCTGATGAAATACCCTTATCAGCCAAACATAGTTGAATGTTTAAGCTTTCAATTCATGCAGAAAGTTCATTGTTTTGTGAGAAATTGTCAGAGTTATGTGCGATACAAAAAAGGAGATCAAGTTTCCCCCTAAATTTTTACTTAAACGTCAAAAGTTACAGCCATTTTGAGGTAAAAAAGATACAAATTAAAACTTAAATATCTCGAGAAGGCGCAAGCACTACAAACGTAGAAAAAAAATAAAAGGGTGTTTTTCTTTTATCTCGAGATATCTTTATTTGAAAAAGTTTAATTTTCATGGCTAAACCATATGGGCCCACCGTAACGAAATTCTAAAATTGTCCAAATATATGTTTTTCCAAGTTGTTTTGCCCGTTGAATCTGAATCGACCCTCAGAATTAAGCCAAAGTGTTGAAAAATCGATTTTGGGTAATATTTTGGTTTTCCATGTGAAATTATTATTGAACCACTCTTATTTTCAAACAAACCAAAAGTTGCCCCTTTTTCCCCCGGGAAATTGGAAGCTTTAGCCCTTTGAAAATTTAAATTTAATAAACCTCTTGAAAAGTTATGATAAAGAAACCATTCTGCTTTGTTCAAATAGTTACAAACCAGCCTCAAATTGAGACGCTAAAAAGGATTTCCCCCAATCCCCATAACTAAAATCTAACAATATTAAATAGAATTCACGGGCTCAGCCATCGCAGCATGAGAACTCCTCGTTTCGGTGCTAATTTAACAAATGATGGCGCATAAATTGGGGGATTATGCATGGAATAGCTAAATACATCGTGCGCCTGCGGTGTGCAACTCCTCGTCAGCTGTTCTGCGTTCCTTGCGGTTGCTATCCTCTGTAGGGAATCTCAAAAGACGAGACTACTCATCCTCAACTGCAGCTGATAGTTTTATGACACGGACGAGACACGGTCCGGCTTCCCGTCTCCGGGCGACAGGGAATGTGGTGCGATTATTCACTCGTTTTTTTTGCTTCCCTGGGACGTGCGCTGCAACTTCAAACGGCCACGGATCGGTTCCGGTCAAACAGCCTGGGGACTCAGTCAGTCACCATGGACGGTCGTGGTAACGGGACATCAACGCGGCGACGATGATGATGAAGCTGTGCCACGGGAGGTTTGATTGACTTTAACAGCTCGAGGGGTACGTTTTGTGAATGTAAAATTTGATTAAGTGTTTTAGTTGGAAGTGGAAAAGATTCGGGTTTTGATTTGAACGAAATGGCTCTATTGTACACAGTGATAGAAAGTTTAATTTTGGATGGTAAAGGTGTAATTTGGCCTCCATTTACGCACCCTAACAAATGCTGTCGAATCCTCTGACAAATTTGTTAGAGACTTCAAAAAGCAAAAGCAAAGATTCTACACAATTTAGTCTTAAATTGTAAATGTAAAGGGCAAGATGAAAGTAGAACTTGGACTTTTTCTCATGTTGCATTGAGCAATTGGGATAATTTGCTTTAAGTATTGTCAAGCATGAAAATAAAGAAATCTTTTTCAAACATCAAACATAAACAACAATTTTAAAACTTCCTGCCTTATAAAAACATACAAAGAAGTATAAATGCTCTACCGAAGCATCAAACTTCAAAATCACCTCTTTCCCAAGCAAGTCAACAAAAAGCTATTGCCACACTAAATGTTGTTGCACATTCCATTCGACACCAAGCTTGCTCTGTGTTGTCCAGTACACACGGCAACACTGACGTCGTTCGGTATCTCTCGAGGACCGCACCGTCACCTCAGCGGGGCCCAAAGACAGCACAAGGTAACTGATTTTTATTGTTATCATTATTATTTCAGATAATGTGTCCCCGTTTTTCTTTTGTCCCACGGATTTCTCTGCCACAGAGTACTGAAAGAAGAAGGGGGGCGAACAAAAGTTCATTTTTGTTTTTCGGACCTCTTCGACAGCATCCAGGGGTGGCCTCAATTCAAAGCTCCTGGCAACTGGAACTGGAAGGAACAAACAAAAAAAAAAGAACAACCAACCGTGGATTGGCGTGATGGTGCATTGCAGATACCATAATACCCATAACTTATGTCGGGAGAGTGTTTGAAGAAAACCTGCTTCCCTGCCTCCCCTGACTCCAAGTGGTCTGGACAAAGGCGAAAACTTTCTTCGGCGAGCCGTTCAATAAAAAGGTGGAGGACGCGACCGTCGTCTTCTTCGATGGGTGTTTGAGAAAAAGTATAGAAAATGACTATCGTAAAGCGCACTAATAGGGGAGAATGGGGGGAGATTTGCATGTCTTTCTGGGGAGGATTTTCAACTTCAAACGGGGAATCAGTGAGATCTCGGTTATATCCAGGGACTTAGCTGTCAGTCAACAAGTCATTCCCGAGCTTGGGTTAATGCTATGAAAATATCTGTGCTTTTCTTTGCTTATCAAACTTCTCAAAAGCCTTGAAGTTGACGTTGAGATGACAAAAAAATCTTTTTCTCGATTTAATTAAGCAAAACAGATCGTTTAAAATTATAAAAAAAATGTTTTGCTACTTATTTCTTGACTGCAAGTCAAAAACGTATACTTATAACTACCAAGCTCCCGAAGTTAGAAAATAAGTTGAGAAATTAGAACAATAAAACAAATAGCAAACTTTCGCGAATTTTGAAACACTGCTCCACAAATTGAATATTATTCCCTGGCTTATTTTAAGAGGCAGTATTTGTAAATTCTGCTCGGTTTGTTCTAGAGATCGTACCGAGGTGCTTCGATTTGGATGAAACTTTCAGCGTTTGTTTGTCTATACATAAGATGAACTCATGCCAAATATGAGCCCTCTACGACAAAAGCAAGTGGGGTAAAACGTGCTTTGAAGTTTGAGGTCCAAAAAACATGAAAAATCTTAAAATTGCTCGCATTTCCGTAAAACTTCTTCAATTCCAACTCTCTTAGATGCATTCGAAAGGTATTTTGAAGCACTTCAAAATGTGCCATAGACATCCAGGATTGGTTTGATTTTTTCTCATAGCTTTTGCAAATTACTGTTAAAAATGGATTTTTTAAAACCTTAATATCTTTTTCCAACAGCTTCCAACACCCATACTCCCATCGGTAAAAATAGGTAATTTCATGGACTATAAGTCTACGGAAATAACTTTTTGGCCAATCGCAGTTTTTCTCATAGTTTTTCGATTTTTCTACTACAAACATTTTACAACGTTTGTTTTTGCTCAATTTTGTCATATTCGGAATCCTCGGAAAATTTCACGTAAGTTAGAAGTATTGGAGTTGTAAATTTGATTTCAAAAATAATCAAATAAAACATTTTTGTAAAAAGAAATACCGTCAGTGGGGGTGACATTGGGTCTGGGGGTGAGATTGGGTCAAAGTGATTTTTTACGGATTTCACCATTTCTCAGATTCTTCTAAATTAAACAAATTCTGTTAAAAGGGTTGTGTAGAGGACATCTTAAGATGACTTCGCTGAAAAAATCTCGTTCCTAGAGCAAATCCTGTTGCTTTTTTTTTAAATTTTCACCTTCCAAAACATGCAATCGATTATAATCAAAAAATAAATAAAACGACAATTGCAATTAGAGTTGAACCAGCCACCGGCTTAAAAACTGTGCTACAAAGAATAAAAATACATTTATTTTTAAAAATCTTTTCAATTTTGGAAAATTCAAATAAGTATGTAACATTAACGATTTCAAGGTCTATGTCATTAGATGGGAAATTGTTTGTGCTTTTTGAGTCCGCCTTAACACAGAAGGGTCATTTTTCCGCTGAAAGCATTTTTTTAATTAAGCTTAGGGGTAAAAAATTACAGAAATGTTGATGTATAAACTTAAGACGGTTGCTTTAACCCTGCAAAATTACAGAACAACACTACATGAAGCCGTTTCCAAAGTTCCATCGCCTGAGCTGAACATTTGGCACTTTTTCAGTGCTTTTCTGCCTCCCTACTTGCTAAAATACCAGGCAAAATTAACCCTCTACTGCCCACAATTTTTCAATTTTTTTTGTCCCGTGCTCAGGAAGTCATTTTGAACAATTTTCGATCTGTTGGAAAAACTTAACTTCTCTTGTTTTTTTTTCTTGTTTCATTTTGAGTATTTTAATTCGCATTATCATGTTTAGTTTATATTAGTTTCTGATAGTATTTGGCTTACCACCTCCTATCATTACCTATTGCCTATTTAGTTTTTTCATGTTTCTACAGCCACTTTTTTAATTTTTTGCTTGTTTTTTTCACATTTTCTACAATATAACGATACCATTCATTCCTTTGTGGAACACCAATCAGTGAGGTACTCCTGGATATTAACTTCTGAAAGTGCTTAAAAAGTGCAAAAATGCCTCACGGCAAGAAAAAGAGGCGGTCCTCACCAGCAGGATCGGCAGATTTGAAGAAGCTAAAGAATGCCGAAGCGCTACCTGCAAAGCCAGGCAGTTTGAGCAAGGACGCTCAAAAATTGTCTGGAAACCAGTTCGCTACCCTCCCTGTGGACGTGAGCGAGAAGGAAGAATTTGAACGACGGGAAAAGTTGCCACCCATTTTTGTGAAAACATCGTCAACGGATTCGGTGCGAAAGTGGCTGACCGGATTTATCAAATCTGGTGCTTTACGAGCTTCCATTCGCTTGTGTGCTGATGGACTCAAAATTCTGCTACCTACCAGAAAGGATTACAACTACGTTCGGGATTTCCTGAACAACACAAAGATTGAATACTACAGCCATGACGATCCAGGTAAACGCCCCATGAAACAGGTCCTCCGAGGCCTGTACGACATGGATGTGAATGTGCTGAAAGAAGAGCTCAAAACTCTGAAGTTGAACGTGATCGAAGTCTTCAAGATGACGAGACATAACAAGGACATCAAGTATCGTGATCAACTGTACCTGGTTCATCTCGAGAAAGGATCGACAACGCCGTCTGAGCTGAAAGCAGTTCGGGCAATTTTCAACATCATCGTGACTTGGGAACGTTATCGTCCAGTGCACCGTGACGTGACACAATGTTCGAACTGCTTGCAGTTTGGAAATGGTGGAAGGAACTGTTTCATCAAGAGTCGTTGTGCAACCTGCGGAGGTGAGCACAAAACTCAAGTTTGCAACACAATCAACGAGAACATCGAAGCGAAATGTTTCAATTGCGGCGGCGACCATTCTACCAAGAATCGAAGCTGCCCAAAACGTGCTGAGTTTGTAAAAATTCGGCAGCAAGCGACGACGAGGCACCAACCAAATCGTCGCAAAACACCACCAACTTTCAAGGACGTAGATTTTCCTGCTCTGGCGTCACCTGGAGCGGGATCTGTTCGAGTGGTTCCAAATCTGCAGCCATTGCCGTTGAATCAGCAGCAAAGATTTGCAGAGAATACAACACCTCCAGGCTTCAGTCAGCAACCGAGGGAAAACCAACCAGCATCAACGGATGAAGGCAGTAGTGACCTGTTTTCACCACAAGAACTTTTGAACATTTTCGTCGAGATGACAACAACATTGCGTGGTTGCAAAACTCGTGCAGAACAAGTGAGAATGCTTGGAGGATTTATCTTAAAATACAGTTCGTAGTTTACTCGTTCTAATGATTTTGAATAATTCAAAGAATTTTTATTTTAGTTTTAAGTTAGGATTAGTTGTTTAAGTTATTTTTTTCTTTTTTTTACCCAAATGTATTCGGTTCAATGCAGAAATGTAAAACAATTTGAAGTAAATAAATGAATGTGAACAGTTAATAAGAAAACGAAAAATATAACAAAGATGAAGAGCATTTAGCCATACCACTTAGAATGTAAATGAAATGTAATTATTATAAGAAAGTTCAATAAAGACATATTTAATTTCCAAAAAAAATAACGATACCATTAAAAAAAAATGCTTAGAGGCATAATCTGAAAATGCTAGTAAGAAACACAGCCAAAGATGATCCCAGAAAAATGACATTTTTAAATACATTGGAAAAGTCACATAAAACAAGTCACACAAATTTTAAAGCTTCTTCTTGTCAATGCTTTTAAAAGATCAAAAAATGGTTGAAAATTTATTTTTTTTAATGCGAATTTTTAGATCGAAGCCCGTCTAATGGCGGGGTTGGGTTGTAGAGGGTTAAGAGAAAATCACATAGGGGCAATTTCCAATTGTTTAGCAGGTTAAAGATTCGGGCGTATTTCTATTTAATTGGCATATTTTCACTATACAAACAACTATTTTGTTATATTTTCAAAATTTTGCTCATTTTATATTAACCCTACCAGGTTGGACATGAAAAAAAATCAGTTAGGCCGTTGCAAATATTTTTTCGAAGTTTATGTTCCACGACTCTGCTGCAACCTTCCATCGGATGAGGAAGTAAAATGTCGGTCCCGGCCTTGGTTGTTGTTAAGCCGTTAAGTCATTCCAGGTGTAGGAGTAGTCTCCATGCCATAAGTACAAACAACACACCAAACCAAGCCTACTCCGGTGGAATCGCTGGCGACGGTTGGACTCGCAATCCAAAGGTCGTCAGTTCAAACACTGGGGTGGAGGTTTGGGTGCTCTCCTCATTCAAGCCTTCGGACTCCTAGGTTCGTGCAGAAACTTGCAATAGAGACCACAAAAAACCCGGGGGTCGTTAATGTGGATGGTTTGATTTTTTTTGTTCCACGACTCTGGCCAAAATCGAAAGGGGGGGGGGGGATGTCAAAAAAAATAAAAAAATGACAACTATGGCTTGTCATTTTAGTAAAAAAAATCATTTTAGTAAAAAAAAAGAGTTTTAATAATAATTTTACACCTTCCCAGTTGTGTTGCAATCATTGGTGTACAAAACAATACTGCATTACTGTGCAACGGAATTTCACAAAAATTCTAAATATTTTTAGTCGATTCCAGACATGCTGAATATGATTTAATACGCATGAAAAAAACATTGCTATTTCAATTAAAATTTGAATTTTTTGAAAAAAAAAATGTTTTGGGGGACCATAAACTTAAAAAAATATTTGCATCGCCTTAATGATGGAAACATAATTCTTACAAACAAAAATTACTTTATAGCCTAGTTTTGAAACTCCAAACTCCAAACCTTCCTTGGGCTTATACGAACCCAACGCAACAAAGAGCACCTCGATCCGAGGCTCCGTATTGATCTGATTCGCGTTCGAACAAAACCATCGACATTTTTTATACATATATATACGAATGTCAAATTAGTTTATTTTTCTTGTTAGTTTTACAATATTTTTGCCTTCCTCATTAAGGTAAGGCTATAGTCTTGCTCTAAAAATGAACTTTTTATTTAAAGCTCGAAAACCCACCTCGATGTATACATATCGACTCAGAATCGAAAACTGAACAAATGTCTGTGTGTATGTGTGTGCGTATTCCTCTTAATGCTCAAAATTCCTGCCAAGTTTTCTCGGCACTGGCTGTTCCGATTTGAGTCAAACAAGTCGCATTCAATCCGGTTTGGTTCCCCATACTGCGCTATTGAATTGTTTGATGATCCGATAAGTAGTTCATAAGTTACGTATAAAAAAGTGACAGAGTTGTTGTGGTCGAGTTATGACCACATAACTGATATTTATGAACTTTTTGAAGCCGGATCACATTTAAATGTATTCAAACGATGTCCGGAATCATTGGTTAGGTTATAAAAAGACCTTTTCAATTAGTCTGAAAGATTGACAATCCGGCAACACTGCTTTGAGTTATGACCGCTTAAGTTATATTTTGTACATTTTTGTAGTCGGATCTCACATAAATGTATGTAAAAAAAAATTCTGATCGATTATCCGACCCATCGTTGGTTAGGTAATCGAAAGACCTTTTCAATGAGTCCAAAATATTGAAAATCTGGCAACCCTGTCTCGAGTTTTGACCACTAAAGTGATATTTATGTACTTTGTTATTCCGGATCTTAGAAAAATTGATGAAATTTGGGTCTAAACCCATCTTATTACTCATTGTTGGTAAAGAGTGAGGAAGACTTAAACCACATAGGTGGATTATGTTAGTTTTTCTACTTAAATTTTCTGATTAATTTCATCATTTTGTTAAAAAAAAAGGCTCCATTTCTCCTCTAGGTGGATTGAGTTAGGGGTTTCCCTTTTTTCAAATGAAAACTTACACCTTTTTGAGTATCTAAACTTTTACAACACTAGAAATACGCTCATGAAAAGAGAAAGCGATGAAAGGCAAAGTATTTCGACTGCTTAAAATCCCTGAATTACTACAATGAAATAATGAATTCTCAGCTTCCCCTAAACCAGTACCGGTGCGGGGGGGATGGAAAACAAACGCGAGCAAATTTTCTTTTATTTGTCCCCGCTAAATATTTGATGCTGTTCCTCGCCTTCAATACCAATTGCGACCTAGATTGCACATGCAAATTTCCACCGCGCGTTTTTTCTTCCCCCGCCGATTCCAATTTGGGGAGGGTTTTCCGTCCTGGGAATTGAAGTGGGAGAGGGGCTGTTTGGTTCGAGAACACCCAATTTAGTATGCATCAAAATTGCCAGCGGGAAAATAAATGAAAGTATTAAACTCTATGAGCGAGAGCGAGTCCTTTGGGAAAAACTTTTCCCGAAAACTCGTTCATTGTTGGAATTGACTTTACGAGCAACGTGTTAAGACGGTGGCGAAGGACATTGCAGTGCAGGGCTGGTGAATTGGACTCTTGTCAGGACTTACTCTGTCTCTCTGCCTTTTTCCCGGTGGGGATGCACTCTTTGTTTGCTGCTGCGCCAGCCCCGGAAGGATGCGGGAATTGTGGGAACATCTTCCGTATAATTCCGGGGAAAATGGGAATGACTGCTACAAGCTTTTTCCGGGGACGTTTAATCGAACGGCGGAAGAAAATCTTGTAATTTATGCGCTCGTTTGCATAATTACACAAGGAACGATTAACACATTTCGTGCTTTTTGCGGGGTTTCTCCGGGAAGCTGGATCTTAGTTTTTGTGGGGAGGATTGGCAGGGGGAGGGACTGAACAAGTCTTCACCAATTACCACCATTCGTCAAGTGCTGTGTAGAAAAAGTGTGTGGGTTGTTGGAAATATGATATTAAAAATAAAATACTGTTACTGACTTTGTTTTGAGCAATTCTCTTGAATTTTACAAATCGATTTTTCACTGTATTTTTTTTTGTCCAAATAAACCATTTCTCATCATCAGTTTCTTCATACAAGTTTCCTTACAAATTTAAGAGCTGAAAGGATTTTCTGATCGATTTGGTGTCGATCAGAAAATCCTTTCTCTAATCCGTTTTTCATAGTTTTCAAAATCAAGTTTCTGTAACAAAATGTCATTAAACAAATGGGTAAATTTGTTTAAGAGTGTATATACTTTTTCTGAACACTCCTAATCATAACATACAACTCTGCTAAAGACACCAAATTGATCAGAAAAAATAGATGGGCTGATGGACATTTCTGTGGACAGTCCCACAATTTGTATAGAGAAAGAAACTAGTTTTACAAAATGGCTTATTTAGGCATTAGGAATCAGTAGACAAAAATCAAAATGAGATTTGTTTTTGCGAGAGAAGAGAACTTCTCTATTATGATAGGGGAGAGTGGGGAGACTTGATCCCCTTTTTTGCATCGCACATAACTCTGTCAATTTCTCACAAAACTATGAACCTTTTGCATAAATTGCAAGCTTAAAAAATCAACTATGTTTGGCTGAAAAGGGTATTTAATTAGCTGAAGCATTTAAAAAATATTTTAAATAGGCATTTTCAAAATGTTACGGGGTAACTCAGGGCCCCGGCGATGGCCTGATATGAGCTACCGAACAACATTGGCAATATGGCGTCGTTTGTTTACAAACATGAGATTGATTGTATACGAACCGAAAAATTTACATTTTAGTAAAAAAAAAATCTATAATTACAGTCGACTCTCTGGTTGTCAATATCCAAGGGACCGTCGAGGAAGAGAATCATCAGTTTACAGAACGATGCAAAATGAAGACTCGATTGAAAATATGTTTTTCTTGGTACCCAGCTATGAGAGAGAGTCATGGCAACGTCCAGCAAACAAAAACAAACTAATGTCAAACACCCTTCAAAGCTTCGTTTTGCAAAGAAAAATGTCTATGCAAGCCATGAGATAGTGACAATATTGACAACCGGACAGGGATGCCAGATACACAGATTTGAGCTCGTGTCAGACATTTTTTGAGGTACACAGACTTTTTAAAAACTTCATTAAATTGTTATTTTGTTAAAATATCAATCGAAACTTATTTCGTTAGTCTTCAAATGCTTAAAAACACAATTTTCGATAGATTTCTACGACTGTAAATTGATTTAATTGAATTTTAGACAAAGACACAGACATACACAGACTTTTTCACAGACATTTTAAAAAATCATGCGGCATCCCTGCAACCGGAAGAGATTTTTAAAGCAAACAGAATCCAAGGGACCGTCGAGGAAGAGATCCTTCAAGCAAGAGAAAATATCGAGGAATAAAGCCGATCGAAGTATGCAGTTTGAAGGGACTGAAGAATTCATCGTTAGATGGAGCAATATTGATATCGAGAAGATCGACAGCCAGAGAGTCGACTGTATTGTGCAATAACATTAAGTTTTAGAAAACAGATATTTTTTTTAACATTCTTGACCAGAATTTGCTTTATTATTATTTTTCAATTTTAACCTCTTTTATCGCATTTCTGATCAAGATTGCACAGCACACCATCGTGCTTTTAGTGTATCTTTAGTTCCCACATCGGCTGGCTGTAGATTCGTGTTTTAATTTTGAAATTAACCAAAAATTAAAATAGATTGCAAAATTCCCAACTTCAGCCATGTGCCACAATTTCCACATCACCCGTGCGGGAAACCGATAATGGGGTAATTCATGCGTTCCAAACTGTCAATATTCCAAAACGTCATTGCCAATATTTGGTTCGCTGCTTTTGTTCGTGTTTGAAGTTTCGGGCCGAGACTCTGGAGTAACTTGATGTTTCTTATTCACCCACTTTGGATGTTCTATAAATCACAGCAATTTCACATAATACCTGTACGTTTGTGTTCAAAATATAACAAGTTTAGCATGTTAAATATTTAAAAACTTGAAATATTTTTTTGTTAACCAAAATTGAGCATGTTTACAAAAGCTGGTAATTTTTGTTTACAAAACATTTCAAAAATGGTTCAATCTGCAGTAAGTGTACAACTATACTAAAGGAAAGCATGTACGAAAAATCAAACCAATTAATTAAGCTTGAAGCTGATTCAAATGACTGTAAAAATGTAGGGATTAAGTCTCCCTAATTGCACTTTTTAAACAATTGATTGTAAAAATAGTATGACGATAAACTTAACGTCAAATGCGTAAGGTTTTTGTAGTTGATAAGTTTATCAAACAATTCCTATTAAAAAAATGAATATTTTTTTTAGTGTTTTTTATACATATCAAAACAAAGAAAAAAATCTTTTGCAAAACCTTTTCGAAAACTGTGAGAAACTTTTTGCCTTTCTTACTAAAGAAAGGTATAGGATTTGCTTTTGGCTTCGACTCAAGATCAAGCTTCGTAATCCAATCATTTCTCGAGAAATATTCATTCAAAAAATCAATTTCAAAAAAAAAGTTTGAGTAAATTACGCACAACTTTCTAGAAAAAAAGCTTTTTTTACCCACATGCTGATGTTATACAAGCTGTGGATCAAGTGTCCCCGGGATCAAGTCTCCCCACTCTCCCCTAAGTATTTGCTGGCTCCTCAGCTCTGAAAAAAAAACTAAGATATAGAATTTGTTCAAAATAATCAAAATATCAATTTAATAGGAAGGCGACACATTTTTCTTTAGTGTGAAAAAAAAACCTTCAATAGCTTTGTAAATCCGTATCGATAATAACATTACACAAAGTACAAACTCTCAAACATCTAACCAATGGAACTTACCCAAATCGAAAAGCTGTCCAAACTCCGTGAAGACCAACCAAATCCAAAAGTTTCAGTTCAAAGTTTTCCTCTCGTCGGCACCGTCGCTGTAGTTGATGAATAAAATGTTTACTTGTTTCAACTTTTGAATTTTCATTACATCCACAACACACTTTTCAAGAGTCTCACCGATCGCACTGGACCAAACCGAACCAAGTTACAGAATTTGGTGATGCTTTTTTTTAAGGTAAGGGGAAAAGCGAAGGTGGTGATGGTTGCTTTGTAACGAGGCAAAAAGGGAAAAGCCACAAAAGTTTTCCCCTGCTGTTGTTGCGAGGAATGGTATTTTCCGGACAAAAAGAGGAAATGCTGTACGAAGTGCACACACAAGTATAATTCCAAGAGATAACCTCTTGAGCCAAAAACTCCTTCGGCATCCTTTTCACTCCAGCTATTTTCTCGACGAGTGAGAGTTTTTCACTTTCCGTGCATATTTAAGTTCGCACCAAAAGCTTTGTACCCCCGCAGGATAAAAGTTTATCATCCTCGTTTGAAGGGCCCTCCCGGAACCGACAGCCGGGAGAAGTGGCCTTCCTTTACGACCTGGAACCTACCCCTCCTCTTCCTAGAATCTCTGCAACAGAACTTTAGCCCAGCTTGGTGTAATAGTTTGGTACATGACTGCACACTGATTATCTTAATTACCCTCGGGTGGAAGCGCCCTGGAGCGGAACTTTAGAGCTGTTTTAACCATTTTTTGCCTAACTTTTTCTTCCACCTTTTTCTCTCTCTCTCTCTCTCTTCCTTTTAGGGGTGGACCTGGCCTAAGATGGGGAGCGTGCTACTCACGGCTGTGTTCATAGCGTTAAATTTTGCTACCGGCCTGGCCAACCCAGATTCGAAGCGTTTGTATGACGACCTGCTGAGCAACTACAACCGACTGATACGGCCCGTGGGCAACAACTCCGATCGACTAACGGTGAAAATGGGACTGCGACTGTCACAGCTCATCGACGTGGTAAGTAGACATTATTTTATATTTGTTAGGATTTTGTTGGTTTCAAAATATGTCACTTTCACTTGCAAAACTGATAAGCACAACTGATGGAAAACATTGACGAGAGTCTTGAGAAGCAAATAACTATCAAAAATTTCACGTGCGCCTCTATCAAACGTATTACCGTAAATATTATTATGATGCTAACATTATAAAATGTCGACAGATTTGTAACCCTGAAAACGACTCCAGGCCTCCCTTATGACCCGACTCTACTGACTCCGGCTGTTTTGATTTTTATTACTCCGACTCTGACTCCAGCTCTGGGGTACTCAAACAGCCCCATCTTCAACGAGTCTAACTGCGATCATGGCCGTACATCGTCACTCGCGACAGAAACGAACGTCGAAACAAAGAAAAACGCAAAAAGTAACTTTTTTAAAACTTTTTTTTTTCGTAATATCGCGATAACTCGTGATGGTTATAACCAAACAACTTTTTACAACTTGGTTAGAACATTGTAATACTCTAAAAAATTACCCTGCTAAGTTAAAAAAAAAACACGATTTTTTAAAAAGAAAAAAAATGCTCTAAATGAAAAAAAGTACCCAAGGATAATTCTCTACCAACTCACACGGAATCGGGAAAAGTTGCCCCAACCCCTCTTTGATTTGCGTGAAACTTTATCCTAAGGGGTAACTGATCACTAATCCGAGGTCAGTTTTTTGATATCTCGTGACGTAGTACGACCCCTTTCATTTTTGAACATGCGAAAAAGAGGTGTTGTTCAATAATTTGCAGCCTTAAACGGTGATGAGATAGAAATTTGGCGTCAAAGGGATGATGGCGTACTCAAAATTCCGAAAAAACGTATTTTTTACCGAATAAAACACTTAAAATGTTTTAAAAACTCTGCCATTTTCCGTTACTCAACTGTTTAATGAACTTTTTGAGGGAATTTTTTTCTTCCGAAACATTTTTTTTTATTTTAGGATTTCGTATTTTTTCTAACTTTGCAGGGAATTTTTTTAGAGTCTAACAATGTTGTACAAAATTGTAGAGCAAACAATTACATAGGGGTTTGCGTATAACCATCACGAGTTATTTGTTTAATATGACTTTTACCACAGAGGAAAGATTTACATCTGGGCTCGAACTTGTAAGTGGACTCGAACTAAGTAAGTGATGTTGCACTAAAAAATGCGTTGCATACAATCTTGCATCAAAGAAATTAGAGTGTGCAGGATGCGCTTTATGCAGGAGCGGCATTATCGTCACGGCTGAGAATACTTGACTTAACAATATAGAATGGCTCAAAAATTTGGAGAGAAAATGAATTTTTACCTCGGTAAAATATAAAATTCACTTCAGTATCATTCATGTTGACTAGAAATAATGCAAAAATGCATTAACATTAACGAAAACAGAACATTCATTCAAGAAATTCTTTTAAATGGACAACTTAAAATACCGTCCCTTGGATTGGTAAGCAAAAATGCTATCCACTAGGCTATTGCGACTTGGTAAGCCTATACTGGAATTAGGAATATTGTTACAACCAACCCGCAACGCCTTTCGAGGTGTATCCTAGGGTTTCTACCTCTCCTACTAACATTGAGTCCAAAACCTCCCTACAAACATCTATACCACTAAGGTGACGTAGGGGTCCTTGCGCACTTTAGATAGGTGTTTACTAACGATCCTTCCCATCCCTGAGGATAGCTTGGACCCGGCCTGGACCCCCTTATGCCCTGGGTTGTATTACACACTCATCAAAAGATGAAGACATGGTATCTCCTGTGTTGGATTATTGTTCCGGATGAGGGTCTAACACAACCAGACCAAACAGTGGGATAAGCGTTGTGGAGCCTTCCGGTGGTGGGGCGTCCTCCAAATGCTAATGCTAATGCTAACTTAAAATAGTCCCTTTACACATGTTATCTCCGGTTTCGTTTTGTATGCGCGTAAAATTGCAACCCTATGATGAAGGATAGTCTGACATTGGTCTGTTTTGTGAAGTGATTGGATGGTCCAACTTTCTACTACTGGATGCTGCACACCCTAGCTCTTTTCAACGTAGTTTGGTTTGAATTTTTACACACGTTTTCAATGCTGTTTCTTCAATGATGTACATTTGTTCTCTGTGCTTTTACCAAAAGTTATTCTTTCCTTTTAGAAGCATTGAAAAAAAAAAAATCCGAGGTGAATTCTAAACTGATGAGAATGCACTGGCCCATGCCCCTTTTTCAATATTCAGATGAGCAGTTATCTACGGAATGGGTCTTTTTTCTTTAATTTTATTTTTTGTATTTTTTAATTCGCTGAAACTTTTTTGGTGCCTTCCGTATGCCCAAAGAAGCCATTTTGCTCCATTAGTTTGTCCATATAATTTTCCATACAAATTTGGCAGCTGTCCATACAAAAAAGATATGTGAAATTACATAAATCTGTATCTTTTGAAGGAATTTTTGACCAATTTGGTGTCTTCTGCAAAGTTATAGGTATGGATATGGACTACACTGAAAAAAATGATACACGGTAAAAAGAATTTTGGTGATTTTTAATTTCACGTTTTGTCACTAAAACTTGATTTGCAAAAAAAAAAAACACTATTTTAATTTTTTTTGATATGTTTTAAAGGACATCAAATAACAACTTTTCAGAAATTTCCAGGATGGGCAAAAAATCTTTGACCGAGTTATGACTTTTTGAATCAATACATTTTTTTTTTTCAAAAAAATCAAAATATTGGTCGCAAAAATTTTTCAATTTCATGTTTCGATGCAAAATAGAATTTGCAATCAAAAAGTACTATAGTGAAATTTTGATAAAGTGTACCGTTTTCAAGTTAAATCCATTTTTAGGTGACTTTTTTGAAAATAGTCGCAGTTTTTCATTTTTTTAAATTAGTGCACATGTTTGCCCACTTTTGAAAAAAATACTTTTGAAAAGCTGAGAAAATTCTCTATATTTTGCCTTTTCGGACTTAGTTGCATGCAATGGTTTAAAAACAAGAAAATTGATGTTTGCCAAGTCTCACCCAAACAACCCACCATTTTTTAATGTCGATATCTCAGCAACTAGCGATCCGATTTATAATGTTATATTATGAAACATTCATGAAATTTTCCAATATTTTTGAAAAAAATATTATAAAAGTTTTTAAATCAAGACTAACATTCCAAAAAGTCCAAACATTCAATATAACGCTCTTTTGAAATGTTAATCTTGATTTAAAATTTTTGAAAATATTTTTTTCGAAAAGATCGGGAAATTTAGTTTCTGAGATATCGACATTGCAAAATGGTGGATTGTTTGGGTGAGACTTAGAAAACATCAATTTTGTTGTTTTTAAACCTTTGCATAGCAATATCTCTGCAACTCAGGGTCGTTTCAACAAAGTCCGAAAAAGCAAAATATAGAGAATTTTCTCAGCATTTCAAAAATATTTTTTTCAAAGGTGGGCAAACATGGGCACTAATTTAAAAAAAATAACTGCGATTATTTTGAAAAAAAGTTATCAAAATTTCAGTGGAGTACTTTTTGATTGCAAATTCAATTTTACATCGAAAAATAAAATTGAAAAATTTTTGCGACCAATATTTCGATTTTTTGAAAAAAATTGTATTGATTCAAAAAATCATAACTCGGTCAAAGATTTTTTGGCCATCCTGGAAATTTCTGAAAAATTTTCATTTGATCTCCTCTTAAACATATAAAAAATTAAAAAAATTAAAATAGTGTTTTTTGCAAATCAAGTTTAAGTGACAAAAAGTGAAATTAAAAATCACCAAAAAAAAATTTACCGTGTATCATTTTTTTCAGTGTAGTCCATATCCATACCTACAACTTTGCCGAAGACACCAAATTGATCAAAAAATTCCTTCAAAAGATACAGATTTTTGTAATTTCACATATTATTTTTGTATGGACAGCTGCCAAATTTGTATGGAAAATTATATGAACAAACTAATGATGCAAAATGGCTTCTTTGGGCATACCGAAGGCACCAAAAAAGTTTCAGCCGAATTAAAAAATACAGAAAAAATCGAATGACCGAAATCTCAGAGAATTGCTCAGCTTAGTTCTTTTTTCTTCCAGCGCTTTTTTAGGGTTGCCTAGTGCTGCCATTTGTGACGCAATTTTAAGTGAACTGGCATCACTGGCTCACTCAGACAGGCGCTGCTGGTGGTGTTGGTGGCCACCCTGTGTTCTTTATTTACCTTCGCTTCTCGTTCGGTTTTCTTCAGCCTTCGATTGGAATGGGTCGCCAAAATCCAAACGTCAAAAGACTTGACGCGTTTTTTTATGGCGCTTGCTAATTATTTACATGTTTCGTGATTATTTTTCAAAGTGAGTAACTAACTAATGTTCAAAAGAACAAGTTGCCAGTAGTTGGAAGCAATTTCATACCTTATGCGTTATGAAAACGTTAGCGCAAGTAAAAGATATTGATGGCGACTTTCGTTAAGAAGTAAAGCTCTCTTCTTGCATGCAAACGCAAATGTATTTTTTTTTGTTTCTAATATTATATATAGGTACATAATCTCCAAATTTTAAGTCGATTTCTCTGATTATGCCCACATATGCCTGACATATGCCCGAAGACACCATATTTTTAGGATTTTTTCCCGCGAAGTTATTAGCGCCCAAAACTGACCCTTTTTGCGCGGTCAGCTGTAAGGGGCTACCTAACAACGATGTTTATTTCCAATTCGTACACGCACGTGCTCTCTCTCAGGTTCAAACTCTCTCACGCGCTTGCCTGCCTGCCTGCCTGCCTGTTTACCTACAAGCGCGCGCTGTTTCTCTGCTTAAACTTTTGTCGTCGTTTTCGTTTGCTATCCGCTGCGTTGCGTTCCTGGCATGTTTATTATAATTTTCAACTAAAATAGCAGGATTGTTTTGAGATATATTTAGCATATCAATTCTTAAATTATGTAAAAAAACTGCGTTGAAAAAAATAGTTCAAAGAAAAGACAGCTTAGGCTCAATTAAAATATAACAGCAAATGTCATGAGAACAGGGTTTGTTTGTTTTTCCAAGCATTACACGCAGTTTTTCGTATATGCTAAAGAAACATGATAATGATTCAATTATTAAAAAAAATCTTCAGGTAATACAAATGTTGTTCCTTTAGGTAGTTTGCTTTAACAAAAATATACTTTAGTACAAATCAGAACAAATCAAGGCAATTTTACAATTATTGCTGCAAATTTTCATTTATACTCTCCAACATTATTTTTTTTATTCTTTCTGTGTTCCTAGACCACCTGCAACAAATATTGCAACTGTTTATCATTTTGTGTCAGTTTACCTGTAAATTTTTCGATTCAGGAAACATCTCTTTCTGCACAATCGTTAACTACCCTCAGATCTTGCAGTTGCGGCCTTCCTTTAAGATACTCATTTGGATTCAGTTTTAAAAAATCTAAAGAAAATTCCTTCCTTTTTTATCTAAAAAAAACTGCTTGGTATTTCTTGTAACAAAAGCAGATAAATTAAAATATAAAACGTTTGCAATTAGGTTTGGATCAGAACAGATGACGATTCATGGATGAACTAATTCATCAAATTTGTATTCTCTCGCACACGCTCTTATAATATGTTATCTATTGTTGTGTTTTTTTTACGTTTTAGTGATCACATATTACATTAAATTTTATATCTCTAAACAAACCTGGTATTTTAGTTCAAAATTATAATAAACATGTCAAGAACGCAGCGCAGCGGATAGCAAATGAAAACGACGACGACGACAAAAATCCAAGCAGAGAAACAGCGCGCGCTTTTAGGTAAACAGGCAGGCAGGCAGGCAGGCGAGCAAGCTCGTGAGAGAGTTTGAACCTGAGAGAGAGCACGTGCGTGTACGAATTGGAATTAAGAAAATCGCTGTTAGGTAGCCCCTTACAGCTGGCCGCGCAAAAATGGTCAGATTTGGGCGCTAATAACTTCGCGGGAAAAAAATCCTACAAATATGGTGTCTTCGGGAAAGTTGTTCCAAATTTAATGAAGGTTCTACATTTGAGAAATGGTAAGAATCGGATAATTATGGTGCCTTCCACAAATAAAAAAGTAAAACAGTTGCTTTTCTCCATACATTTTGACGATTTTCCCATACAAACTTTAGGCGATTGGAGGGAGGGGTTTCCGTGGTCAGAATGAGCTCAAATTTGGAATTTAGCCTAGTGATGGGTCAATCTTTGATTTCAGGGGGTAGCCCCAAAAAAGTCCGGATTTGGACCACCCTAATATATACTTGTCTTCAAAATTCGATCGTCATTTCAAAGGGCTTGAGTTGGGCCACGATGTTCTTACAGTACAAGCAAATAAAGTAGTAATCCAGTTGTATGTAAAAGGCCTGGGTATAAAATTAACTGCAAATAAATATTACACCCTGAAATATGTAGCCCATTAGTATAGGGGGATGGCGTCGCTATTTTTAGACCACGTTTTCCACTTTTTCTCATCGAAACCGACTACTTTATCGACTTCATTTTGCTGGGCGAGATAGGGCGCCGTCTATTTTTAGACGATGACTCAGCACTTTTACACTCTTGCGCTTAAAAAACCAGGTGGCAGCACGATGTAACGCCACGTCCCTATGGGAAACCTACTTGACCGATATGTCAAGCTCACATATACGTTTATCCTTACCATTTTTCATTGGCCTGATAGTCGAGCGGGCTAAGGCGCCAGTCCTAGCTGTTGATGGTTTGAGTCCCGTCGGTTGTATCTTTTTTTTTGTGTTTACAAAAATTGTACAATGTACATGTAGCGTTTAATATTAAGTGTCTTTTTTGACGAAGGTGATGGGCATGCTTTTGCATGCGATTTTACCATCGGATTTTCTGCTGTGTAGATTTAACCACATTTGGGCTGCCTCATTGTTCGCCTCTCTTCTCAACCCATGGGTAACAATCAGATACTTTGATTTTTTCCTTAATCTTTCCGGAGTTTATGAAAATCCTCCAAAACATGAATCAAAAGTGATTTTTGGCACATTTATTTATGTTTAACTTCATCTAACCATACATTTAAAGTTATTTGGTATAAATAAACGGATGAAACAATACAAAACATGACGTTTTGCTCGAGAAGTTTAAATTTTCGTTAAAGGTCACATTGTCTCCCCCTGTCTCATTGTTCCTGCCAAGTGAGTCAGTTGAATAACTCTGGTTGTAAAGGTCGGATCGTTCTTATACACAGAAAAAATCAATTCTCGTAATCGTGAATTAAGTTCACGAATGTGAGAACCACGAAGGAATTTATTCATGAGTATGGTGCATTTGCACCATGTTCGTGGTTTCCATTTTCATGAACGCTTGTTCACGATTTTGAGAACTCTTTTTTCCGTGCAAGGTGTTCCAAAATCAAAACCGAAGCTTCATTATATATTTTTAATTATTTTTGATGCATTTTGGACAGTTTTGTTGTTGATGATGCAGATTAAAATTTACCTCAGACAAAAAGTTTGAAAAACTTCAAATCAATTTGAACTTCTTGAAACGATTCTAAAATTATCTTTTGCAAACAAACACGATTTTTAACTTCTATTTCCTTAGCGGGACAGTAAATTTGCACTCCCTCCCTTTGAACATGTCTCTTTGTTTCCGTCCTCAGCTTTCCGCCCAAAATCCTTCGATGCCACAGGGAGAAAAAAAGAAACTGATCAACCCTTCCGCATGACTACAGCCACAAAAAGAAGCATCCAGTATCCCGAAAAAAAGGACCACCGTCGGCATGGGAAGATTAAATTCAGTCAATTTTCGATGTCATTTTTCTTCCTTCGGAACAATATTATCGTCGCCGACCGAAAAACCACCAACTGGCCAAATGGGGCGGTCCGGACCACCGCATCCTAGCAGGGCCTTAGTGCTTTAGAGCAGCAGGACGATAGAATAATTTATGATGCTAATATTTTCTTCGGTCTTTGCTTGGCTCAGTTTGAAGAAACTCTCCTGGCTTCTGGCCACATCCCTGAAAAGTGGCCACAGTCCGACCTATGTGGCGAGCAGGTACGAGATGCTAGAAATTCGAAATGGCGGAAGAAAAGGAAATTCTTGGGACTTGGGTTGGGTGAATGACCTTATTCTTAATATCTAGTAGTAATTCAGCTGCCGTACTCTACCATAGAAATCAAAATTGAATGTATTGAAGCACTGTACATTCCGAGTGTCAAATTTCTAGGGCAAGATAATAAGCAATTTCATACTAGTTATAAGTTTCATAAAAATCAAAATTGAAGAGAAACGTTCATGAATGGCAGATTGTTTTCAATTTAAATATTTTTTAACATTGTGATCATAAGAATTACAATAAAACAGTTACTAATCCAACGTGTAACCTTCGGGTGTATTATCCGGAAATGTCGTAAACATTGAATCCCCTCACCCTAAGGCTAAAGAGAACCCAGGAACCACCAAATACAACGAGTTGACGATTCAGTTTTTATGTGGGTTTTCTAAATCTTTATTACCTTCCAGTCAACAACGGGGCACAGCAGCGCAGTGGTACTGGCAACACGGGACAGTACTACCTAGATATACTAACGACGACGACGACGACAACGATGGTAGAAAGTGGCCATAAATTATGGTTAATGTTTCATGTTTAATCTTTTTCTGGTAGAGTGAATTTCGCAATCTTCTTGAAGCCGCTCTATCCATCTTACTTGCGCTCTCCCTCTTTCTTTCTCTCTCATACTCTCTCATGCTGTCATGTCACTCAAGACCTGTCACATTCTCGGTTGCGGTCTAATCTGGTAGAGGAAGGGTTGGCTGGATGGCATTAATCTGCTTACTTGTGTGATTCGGGGGAAGGGGGCGGCAAGCTGAAAGTAATGAAATTTGATGGGTCAGGAACGAAATTTGGGAACGTTTCGGAAAAAGGTCAGGGGAAAGGGGGATAATTTCCTTCCTTTTGAGTACTTTACATTTTTAATCGTCTTGCTGATAGCATGATGGATGGCTTTCTGGAATCATATTAAATCGTTGGTTTCAGGTTGAACTCAGTATTTAAATCACACTGCACGTTTTTGTTTTTTTTCATAAATTATTTTTATTAGGTCCTTTTAGGTACTGCGACAAGGTTAGGACCGAGGATCGGTTTAAAAATAAATATAAAATAATAACACAAAAAAACTGGATTTCGAGACTATTTTATTCTGAGCTGGAAAACTGAGCTGCATTTAACAGATATTTTCACAAAAAAGTTATCAGAACATTCATAAAACATTTTTTTTATTCATTGCTTATTTTTATTAGGTCCTTTTAGGTGCTGTGACCAGGTTGGGACCGAGGATCAGTAAAACAATATATAATAACAACAAAAAAACTCCTTATAATCCGTACTTGGAGATCATGTAACTGACGAGCGTTACTTGGTCCAAGCGGGTCTTGCAGGTCTTGATCCTGCCGGTGTACTCGGAGAAAATGCCCCACAACTCAGCCGAACTGTAGAGCACCTCCCCGGCTTCCTCCTTCGTGGCTCCACCGCCTCGGGAGCCACCTTGGCTGCTTCCTGCGGGTCGAGGGCGATCCTTCGCTTTGCCGTCCGGAACTGCGCCCGGCAGCGGAGGGAACTCCGCCGGCGTGAACGCCGGAACTGCTGGACTCTGCTACTCCGCCTTTCTTGCCGGCGGTTTTGGTTTCGACGCCTGCTGGCGCCTCCTGATGAAGTCCGCATGCTTGGGGCAGCTGCGGTCCGTGGCTTCGTGAGCTCCAGAGCAGTTAGCATACCGCTTCGGCTCTGCTTCTTGGACTTTGCACTCGTCCGTCTTGTGGGGACCCCCACAATTGTTGCACCTCCCCTTGTGGTGGCAGTTCCTGGTCCCATGACCCAGCTGCAAGCAGTTCTTGCACTGAGTCACGTTCGGCCGCTTGTTCCGGTAGGCCTCCCACCGGATGTGAAATGCTTGCAAGAGCTTGATTTCACTCAGCTTCTTGAGGCTTCTTGGGGAACGTAACAATGTAGTGGGTTTCCGTCGATGAGGCGAACTCTCCTTTTCTCTTGATTGCATGCACCTCCACAGCATCCAGGTTGTGCGATTCCTTGAGTTTTTTCTTGACGAATTCAGGTGAAGCCGGTGGAAGTCCCCTGATGACGACGCGGAGTTGCCGCTCGCTTCGTTTCTCGTGGGTATAGAACTCCACTTTGTTCGCAATCAAGTGGGCCCGCGCGGTTTCGAAACGCTCCTCGGAGATACACAGCAATTTGATCCCAAACGGAGTCAGCTTGTAACTTGGCTTGGTTGTGCACGACAACATTACACTCCTCAGCTTGCCGAAGCTCATATTCTTTACCACCAGAGGAGGTGGTTTCTTGGCCACTGGAACCGGTGGGACGCTTCCTTTCCCGGCTGGGTTACCTTTGTTATTGTTGTTGTTCTCCACCAGCGGGCTGAACTTGTTGTTGTTGAGGAGCTGTTCCTCGTTTCCATTTCCGACGTCGACTCCGTCGTCACTTGTCTTCTTCCGCTTCCGCGTTCCGACAACGGGAAGAAACTCGTCGTCGGAGTAATCTTCCACCTTCGTCCACAAGCACTTTTCACGCAGCAACAACAGAGGAAAAACGCGTCCACCACGTTGAGCTGTCAAACGGGTTACGCACACACACTGCACGTTACAATTAATGTTATTGTCGTTATAACTTAAGTCATTTAAAATATAAAAATACAAAAAAAAAACTGTTGACTTCTAAAAAACTAGATCATTTTTGGTACAAAAACATTATCAATTGTTTCCATTGGTACTTTCATAACATTGAGTCATGATTAAGAGCCTGTTTTTTTAGCAAGTGGATATTCGTCATAAAATTTTCAAGAAAAAATAAACCGATAGGTATTACACACCATAACATACGAATTGGGACAGCTGTTTTTGCCAGGTTCTTGCACTATATTTTGAAATTTTTATTGCTTTCGGTTAGAACAGATACAGATCAACTAAATAAGTGTATCGATTTTTTAATTTGAAGCTTTTAAATGCTTTAAAAACAGCTATCCCTATTCAGACTGTAGACTTGATTCGCCCCAGTTGACGGTACATTTTTTTTACTGATCGGAACCAACCTACATAAACCTATCGACTAAGCATCGATAACAGATCAAATTTGTGCGAGTGTGAATCGATTCACAACTGGTCTTATTCGATTCGGTTCAGGGTTCAATACATCTCTACTGAATTGTGTTATTTTTCGATAGGTTCTTCAAAAAAATTAATTTAAGTCATCAATGTTAAATGTTAAATGATAAGGACGTTGACTACGTCTTACTCGAAGGTACAGGGGTACTATTCCAAAAAAAACCCGGGCCGAAGGCCCTGGAATACTGCGTCATCCGTCAAACGCTTACAACTTCCTTCCCTCAAATTCAATCGGCACGATTTCTGCTGCATTCTATTCGAAAATTATTCAGCATTTGCTATTAAATTTTCAATGTTGGTAAAATAGTTGTACAATCGAAAAAACTCAATGTTTTAAAATGTTTTCAAAATGCAGAGATTTTGCAAGCAAAATGAGCGCTTCCCACTCACGGACGGGAATGTCAAGTACCTTTTTTGAGGGGAAAATCACCCGAGCACCACGACCGGTGTCGGTCGCGAAAAAGGAGTGGAAGTAGCGAGACGAAAACATATATAAGAATGTGTGCCAGCCTTCAGAAAATCATTCACGTCTCAGACGTCGGACCGGCAGCAGGAAAGCTCAGCCCAGATCAGCAACAGCAGGAGAGAGAAAAAAGAAGCGCGCATCGCCTTCTCGTCATCCAGTTGATCTTCTAAGGAAGGGGATGGGGACTGCCCAACTCTTCGGAATTGCCCTCATCCCCGTCCCTCGCCGCAGCGACGGACTGCACAGCTTTCTGAGGCTGCTCTCGCCCCTCATTTTGCTACCAAACATTCATTTAGTTCGCGACAAAAACGTTTACACGGCAGCTGTTCGCATTAGATTTGCCATCTCTTTCTAGTAAAAGTCAACTCAATCGGAATTCAATTCGAATCGTTTACCAATTCCGTTTCAAACTCAACAACCGGTACGTACACGGTCCGATTGAGTTTACTGGCCTAAGAGTGTGTAAGTTCTGTTTTGTGGGGAGGGTCCATCTCCCATTCAAGATCTTATTCCGTTAATGTATTTCAAGTATCTATCTCATTCTTCAAAATTAAGATATGGAAAACTCTATGTCCACATATCTAAACTTTACGTAGTCCACGCCATTCCGGTTATGTCTGTGACATAACTAGGGGAAATATGCCCATTTTAAGTCTAATAAGCGGTCGTGTTTGAATGATGCTGGATAATCTGGATTGTTCCTTGAAATTCACTATTACCAAGTACACCAACGAGTAGAGCAACTTTTTGTGAACATTTCTGTTTATTTTCACTTTTATCAAAGGTTATGCTATTCCTTTTACATGCATTTAAAAAAAACTTTTTCAAAAATGTATTCTAATCAGTCGAGTGTTTTTTCTATTTTCAGCTTAGTTCTTTTTTTCTCCCAGCGTTCTTTTGGGTCTGCTCAGTGCTGCCAAAATTTATGAAATTTTAAGCGAACACTCATGAAAAGTAGCATTTATAGCGAAAGTTTCCTGGCAGCACTTGCTCACTCTAACAAGCGCTGCACCAGCATGTTGGTGGTGTTGGTGGCCATTCTTTGTTCTTTATTTGCCTTTATTTGCCTCGGTTTTCTTCAGCCTTCGATTAGAATCGGTATTCAAAATTGAAACGTCAAAAGACTTTGCGCGTTTGTTTTTTGATAGTGCTTGCTAATTATTTACATTTTTCGGGATTATTTTTCAAGGGAGTGACTAAGTAATGGTCAAAAGAACATGTTGCCGGTAGTTGGAAGCAATTTTATATCTTAAGCGCTTTGAAATCGTTAGCGCAAGTGAAAAGATATTGATGGCGACTTTCGTTAAGACTTAACCTCTGATCTTGCGTGTGGATGTGTGTGCCACCAAAATGATGAGAAATGGTCTCGCAAAGTAGAAATTATGATCAAAAGTGCATTAAATTAGATCTTTTTGGCCAGTAAGTGGCATAAATTTGCGTGCTTACTCGAGGCGGTGCTGTTGCTGGTATGTTTATAGCCTGAAAAGTATTTTTGGAGCTTTAATCGAGCATCAAACTCTCCATATGACGAAGAAGTGTGTTTGATTAGAAAGGGTATATTTCCCTTACCTTGACTTTTTTTTCAAAAATCCGAAGCGGCTGAACCAACTCTTGCTTGCCCCATTTTAAAAGAATGGCGGTGAGTTGGGCCTTTGATGAAAAATAGTTAGACATTTTAAAAAGCTGAATTCAAACGAAATCTTGTTTTTTCTTAATGGAAGGTCTCGAGACCAAAGCGCTTACATCTGAACATATTGTTCAACAGTTTTCAGGGTTTATTTTAACTAGTAAAATATGTAAAAATAGTGAATTTACACTAACAGGATTTGGGATATTATGTTTAAAGTAATCCGGATTTTGGTACATCAATTGAACTAAAATTACCAAGCTTCTCCTTCGAGATTAGTTCCCAGTAAATATTGCTGTAGACGCATGGTGCTTTGTGTTCAATTAATGTAAAAAATCTGATAATTCAACGATTTATAACGAAAAAAAAACGGGTCGGGTGCTCATAATGAAAAACTTTACATTTTCACAAATATTTATGAATAAGCAAAAAGTGTCCAAATATGCAGCATGAAAAAAGATTGTTAAATTTGGTTTACGTTTGTACTATATTCGAGTTTTTTATAGTAAACCCAATATTTGTAAATTATATATTTTATGATGCAAATAATTTAAAAGTATCGGTAAATTGTGAAAATTTCGGAAATTTACACTGACAACTAAAATATAAGAAAAAATCCATACTTATTTTCACGTAATTTAAAACCAATATTATGGGTCTCGTGGCGCAGGGGTAGCGGCTTCGGCTGCCGATCCCGATGATGCTATGAGACGCGGGTTCGATTCCCGCCTTATCCACTGAGCTTCTATCGGATGGTGAAGTAAAACGTCGGTCCCGGTTTCTCCTGTCTCGTTAGAGGCGCTGGAGCAGAAATCCCACGTTAGAGGAAGGCCATGCCCCGGGGGGCGTAGTGCCAATAGTTTCGTTTTAGTTTCATTCGAATTATGAATATTTGAGTATTTTAATAAAATAAAACGGCATTTTATAAAATACAGTATACATACTTTAAACTTGAAACTTTCACAAAATATTTATTTGTGACATAAGCTTTCAAAGTTTGGTAAGATTTTATATGAATAAGTACTTTTGAGAAGCTTCTTTTAATTATGTTATCGTAATTCTTTGTTGGAATAAAAAGTGTGTATAAATATTCGTGCAGGTTAATCTAAGTTCAAAACGAAAAACTGGTTCGGCCGCTAGCCGGGTTGACTTTAACCTGAATTTCTAAACATGCAATCGTTAACAAGTAAATAAGTCCACCGGCATTCATGATGAGGAGATATCATTGGTTTTACTTGTTGGTTTAAAAAATAAAACAGATTTTTTTACCTTCTAATCATTTAACGTGCAAACTCGAGAAATCAAATTCAAGATCCTCATCCCGACTCCTTTTTCCCATTTTGGGAAAGGGCCCTTATCGCTGAGCTGCGAAAAATAATCAAATTTTCCACCAGCTTTCATTAAACCCACTCTGGGAAACTCCTCCACTTTGCAAAGTGCCAGTTCCAGGAATAGACACACCAGAATCCAAAGAATCCCTGCCCGGCGCGAAGGAGGGGAATCACTATCAAGATGATAGATTCCGTATTCACCAGGATTCCCCTTCTCCCATCTCATTTTTTTTCCGGTGAGAACCCTTTTCATCTGTTTTCGTTCTTCATTTTCTGTGTCCCTCCCCGCAGGATACGGGGGGTGTGACCCCAAGCATTGGGACTGGCAAATTACCACCCTCTCAACTGGCGAGCGCTATCTGCTGCTTCGGGTCCTTTATCTTAAAACCAGAGAGAGTCTCAACCAGACTGGACTTCCGGCCACAACGCGATCCTTTCTTTAGGGTGGAAATACTTGTTCCAATGACGTTGATGTAAGGTCCGGCTGTGATATAAGTTGCTTAAAAATTAAATTCAAGCAATTTGATAAAAACATAAAATTTTGAAGTTGAATTATAAGGAATAAACCTGATGTAAAGCTGTTTTTGTTGAAATTGTTTGCAGAGCTTGACCTGCACTCCAAACTCTTGGCCATTCCCAAGATATCTTCGCTTGCCGTACCGTATTGTGATCCCTTTTTCCTCCGGGAGTGACGGGTCGAGATATTGATTCATTGACTATGCACGCGGTGAAAGAACACTATAATAGCATTTTATTCAAATCGTTCCGGGCCAGAAATCAACGGCAATTTGTATGCAAATGACTTTCGAGTGGGTGCGAGAGTGGATTCTTTCTTGCTCTTTCCCAATCCACAGAGCAAGACACTTACACATTGATGGTGTCGAATAATGTTGAATTTAGAAGTGACTTTCAACACTGCTTTTATTTCACAATTTTTCAATTGCGAAAACTTTTTTTTATGCCATATTATCTAACATTTCACTCAATTTCTCTCTCTCTCTCTTTTCAGAACCTTAAAAATCAAATCATGACGACTAACGTGTGGGTAGAACAGGTGAGTGCTCTCAACGGTATGGGGTGTGAAATTTTCTTTCCTCAAATGGTGAATGAACAGGGCCATTCGAGTACCGAGCTCTTAATTGAATGAACGAATGGTTGGGAAAGTGTTCAAAGGGGTGAAAAACTGAAATGCTCTCCACATCGATGCAATTGAGTAAATTTAACTTCAATTACAGCGATTTTGCGATTTATTGATTCATTTAGTAAACTCCTATTTTAAACAATGATTTTAAATAACTTAGTCAACGTTTGTTCGTTCCGACTTAAACTTCTTTAAATAACTAAAAAAAAAATCAATAATCAAGTTCACAAAAACCCCGTTCACTACAAAACATAACCTCAAATAACCGGGTCAACGTTAATAAAATAACTGAACAATAAAAATGCAATAGAGCATTAAATTCAAATAAACGACAACCAAACCTCCCCCCACCCCCTGGGGCGGGTCGTTGACGGCCATGTTGGCGTGTATGCATTTTGTGGTGGATTTGTCCGTCCGTCAGTTGGTGTGTGACCCTTTCGCCATTTCACTGATGGCTAATTTATTTTATTTATTATGTCAACTGGAGTGCCCCCGGAGGCCTTAAACCGGTGTCCCGGGAAACTCGGGCACTTGGTGGGGCATGGTTGGACGTTCCCCCTGCTATGTCCCTCGGAGCTACGAGTTTTTTTCCCGGACTCACGAGCTCTCTCCTCTTTTTACTTCGTTTTTTTTGTTCGTGTAGTGTACATTTTGTCGATTTTTTTGTCACGGTGAGAAAGGTATCGTTTTTAACACAAAATAATTGTTGTTTATAATTCTTTTACTTGAAATTTGATGGTAATCGTAAGATAAAGTTAAAAGACATTTATTTTCTAGATTTAAAAAAAACAAAGCACTAGTAATAAATATATTTCCAACCTGTTTTTTTGGCCCAATTTTGAAACAAGGTGCAACATAAATTTTAAAAATATTCGCAACGGCCTAATTTTTTTTCCAAAATGAACAATTCTGAAAATGGCTCAAACTTTTTGAGAGCTTTCTCTATGACCAAAGAAGCCATTTTGTGTCATGTCGAACTCTTGCTCACTGGGATAATTTTGGTCCCTGATCTCGAATCTGAGGTCCAGCCTGACTCCACCGCCTCCTCCCCCCCCCCCCGGGGCGGTACGACCCCTTTCATTTTTCAAGATTCGTTTTCCAGCGATTTGTACAGTCATCCCACATATTCAGAACACCCACAAATTCGGAAAACTTTTGTGATTATTTGTCAATAGCATGCCAAATGCATCTTTTCTGGCAACCCTTCTATTTTAAGGACTTTTATTTGGACATTCTCTTGCCATTTTACTACCAAAAGTAGTTCTTCTTGAACAAAAAAAAACTGAATTTCGAGACTATTTTATTCTGAGCTGAAAAGCTGAGCTACATTTAACAGATATTTTCACAAAAAAGTTATCAGAACATTCATAAAACATTTTTTTTATTCATTACTTATTTTTATTAGGTCCTATTAGGTGCTGCGACCAGGTTGGAACCAAGGATCAGTCTAAAATTTAATACATAATATTAAGAAAAATAAACCCTTATACTCCGTACTTCGAGATCATGTAACTGACGAGGGTTACTTGGTCCAAGCGGGTCTTGCAGGTCTTGAACCTGGCGATGTACTCGGAGAAAATGCCCTACAGCTCAGCCGAACTGCAAAGCACCTCTCCGGCTTCCTCCATCGTGGCTCCACCGTCTCGGGAGCCACTGCTTCCTTGGCTTCTTCCTGCGGGGTGAGGGCGATCCTTCGATTTTTCGTCTGGGACTGCGTCCGGCAGCGGAGGGAAATCCGCCGGCGTAAACGCCGGAACTGCTGGACTCTGCTTCTCCGCCTTGCCGGCGGCTTCGGTTTCGACGCCTGCTGGCGGCTCTGGATGAAGTCTGCACGCTTGGGACAGTTGCGGTCCGTGGCTTCGTGAGCTCCAGAGCAGTTGGCACACCGCTTCGACTCTGCTTCATGGACTTTGCATTCGTTCGTCTTGTGGGGACCCCCACAGTTGTTGCACCTCCCCTTGAGGTGACAGTTCCTGGTTCCATGACCCAGCTGCAAACAGTTCCTGCACTGGGTCACGTTCAGCCGCTTGTTCCGGTAGGCCTCCCACCGGATGATAGTGCTTGCCACAACATTCATTGCAGAGAGCTTCTTCAGATTGGTGTATCCCTTGGGGAAGACCACAATGTACGGAGTTTCGTCCACGGTGGACTTTTCCTTCCGCTTGATGACATGCACCTCCAGCGCGTCCAGCTTGAGATCCCTCTTCAGCAGGTACTTGACCTCGTCCGGTTTCAGTTGATCAGGTAAACCACGAACAACGACCCGGTGCAATCGTTCGCTTCTGCGGCCGTGGGTGTAGAATTCCACTTTCTTCTTCTTGAGGAGCTCTTGCAACTTGTCAAAATCTTTGACAGAGAATCGGGTTAGTTTGTAAATCGGCTCGGAACCAAATTTACTACTTTCCACTATTGCCACGATCATGTAAAAGTCCGTGGTGTTCTTCACCATCAAAGGTGGTTGCTTTTGTTTACTTGCTGACTGCCCGGGTGCTGGAACCGCTGGGGCGTCCCCTCCTCCAGCTGGGGTGGCATTGTTGTTGTTTTCCGCTAGCGGGCTGAATTTGTTGTTGCTGAGAAGATTCTGCTCCACTTTGCTATCGTCCTCTTTCTTCCGTTCGCGCTCGCTTGCCTCCATTCCTCGGAATGTTGGGGTGGAAAGTCCACCGAAAGAATCACGACGGCCACTATCGGTACTTTTGACCCGCAAAACACGACACCTACAAACGTAAACAAATCCGTCCGTCACACAAAAGCACAGCGGGAGAACTCAGTGCCTGCTGCAGCTTTGTTGACAAACAAACGGAGCACCATTCATAAAGCATTACTAAGCTTGAGTTTCATTGGTTCCAGTGTGTGAAGTCATTGTAGAAAATATGTACTCTTGGAGAGAATCAAAGTTTGTTTACATACGTAAGAAAATGGTGTTCCGAATTTGTGGATTTCAAGGGTCAATGTTTTTCTTTGAAAACTTTATATAAAACGTAAAAATTACAGTCGGTCAATGCATCAATCGAAAGATCACTGCACATCCTTTCACATGAATCATTATGTTCAATTACCGATTTGCTATGATTTTATGAACATTGGCCGATCTGTAAACTGATCCGAAAATGAGGGATGACTATAGCTCAAAATCTTGAAGATTTAGAAATTTGGTGACATAGAGACTTTTGTGTAAAATTGAAAAAAGGTATTTAAAAAAATAAAAAATACTTTTGAAATCGCTGCCATTTCCCGTTACTCAACTGTCAAAAATCGTGAGACATGCCATTACACATGACACATGACTTACAACCAGCAGGTCGAATGGACAATAGATAGATCTGTGTGTGGTGTGTGTCGCATTTTTTCTGTCCCTTCATCACAAGACAACAACAACGAAACAGGGGGCCACTTATTGTTGTTAATAAAAAAAACAGTTGTTTTGAAATTGTGTGGTACTTTTAATTGCTGGCGCTCCCAAGCGCTGCTGTTCTGGACGAGGTGCTCTGTTCCTGCTCTACGCGGTGCTTCGAACAACCCAGAAGGGTCATTTTGTCATTTAGTACAAAAATATTCATTCTAAAATAACGAGGTTTTTTGCAGGGTTATCTTTAGAGTGTAGCAATATTCTATAAAGTTATTGTGAAGACATAAACAAAAATATTTAATGTATAAACATAATAGGTTTGTATGTGTTTTTTTAGCTGAACATTCCGAAAAAAATACTTTCAAAAGCACACGATTGAGTTTTTGGGGTAAAAATTCGAAAAACTGGTCAAAAATGGTCTAAATTATAGCTTTTTTAAAAAACTTTTTTGTAAAATTCTGATAACTCGTGAAGAATACATGCAAACCCCTTATGTCTATATATATATGTATATTTTTGGTTTTTGTCTGCTCTAAAATTAAGTAGAATATTTTTCCACTCTAAAATGTAACCCTGCAAAGTTAGAAAAAAACACGTAATTTTAAAATGAAATTTTTTGTTCTAAATGGAAAAATGACCCTTCTGGGTTATTTCATATTCGAACAGAACATTAAATTTCCCATAAAATGACATGTCTCACGATTTTTGACAGTTGAGTAACGGGAAATGGCTGCGATTTTAAAACTATTTTACCCAGAATCCAGGGATGCGTCATTGTTCCGCACTCCTTTCAGCCCATGGGTTACAATGAGACACTTTTATTTTTCTTCGTAAAATTTTTCAAAATCTATGTAAATCTTTCAAAACATGAATTGAAAGCTTTAACTCCATTTAACAAAACATAAACAATATTTGGTATAAATAAATGGATTATACAAAATTTAAATACTTTTTAGTATAACTTTTGTTAATTATAATTTCAAGTTGGCAAAGTTGTTAAAAAAGTTTGAGGCAACTCACCTACACTGGAACAACAAAAAACTAACTTAATCCACCTATGTGGTTGATGCCTTCCTCACTTTTTACCAACAATGGGTAATATCAGTGGTTTAGACACATATTTCAGCTATTTTTTTTAGGTCCAGAAAACTAAGTACACAGATATAACTTAAGTGGTCAGAACACGAGACAGAGTTGTCAGATCATCAATTTTGTGGACTCGTTAGAAAGGATTTTCGATTACCTAACCAACAATGGGTTGGATGATGGATCCGGACATCGTTTACATGCATTTAAGTGAGACCCGGCTTCAAAAAAGTACATAAATATCACTTAAGTGGTCATAACTCGAGACAGGGTTGCCAGATCTTCAATGATGTGGACTCATTAGAAAGGTCTCTTGATTACCTAACCAACGATGGGTCGGATGATGGATCCGGACATCGTTTACATGCATTTAGGTGAGATCCGGCTTCAAAAAAGTACATAAATATCACTTAAGTGGTCATAACTCGAGACAGGGTTGCCAGATCTTCAATGTTGTGGACTCGTTGGAAAGGTCTTTCGATTACCTAACCAACGATGGGTCGTATGATGGATCCGGACATCGTTTACATGCATTTAAGTGAGATCCGGCTTCAAAAAAGTACATAAATATCACTTAAGTGGTCATAACTCGAGACAGGGTTGCCAGATCTTCAATGATGTGGACTCGTTGGAAAGGTCTCTCAATTACCTAACCAATGATTGGTCGGATGATGGATCCGGACATCGTTTACATGCATTTAGGTGAGATCCGGCTTCAAAAAAGTACATAAATATCACTTAAGTGGTCATAACTCGAGACAGGGTTGCCAGATCTTCAATGTTGTGGACTCGTTGGAAAGGTTTTTCGATTACCTAACCAACAATGAGTCGGATGATGGATCCGGATATAGTTTACATGCATTTAAGTGAGATTCGGTTTCAAAAAAGTACATAAATATCACTTAAGTGGTCATAACTCGAGACAGGGTTGCCAGATCTTCAATGTTTTGAACTCATTGGAAAGGTCTTTTGATTACCTAACCAACGATGGATCGTATGATGGATCCGTACATAGTTTACATACATTTAAGTGAGATCCGGCTTCAAAAAAGTACATAAATATCACTTAAGTGGTCATAACTCGAGACAGGGTTGCCAGATCTTCAATGTTTTAAAATCATTGGAAAGGTCTTTCGATTACCTAATCAACGATGGGTTGGATGATGGATCTGGACACAGTTTAAATGCATTTAAGTGAGATCCGGCATCAAAATTCCAGCACCCGATTCGCAACTTTGACACTTTTCTATACGTAACTTTTGAACTAATTATCGGATCTTCAAACAATTCAATAGTGTAGTATGGGGCACCAAACCGGACCGAATGCAACTTGTTTGACTCAAATCGGATCAGCCAGTGCCGAGAAAACTTGGCAAGAATTTTGAGCACCAAGGGGAATACGCACACACATACACACACACACACACACACACACACACACACACACACACACACACACACACACACACACACACACACACACACACCCGTGAACCGTGGGGACAGGTGAGGGTCCCTGCGGAGCTTAGCTGCCAGCTACCGGGCGGGTTGCAGTAGGCGGATAGCTGTCGGCGATTGCATACATTCATTGCATCGCCCCCGGACCAGCAGCGGGAGGATGTCTAGGACGTGGCGGAATTGAACAAGGGCACTGTTTAATTTCTTCGAAAAAAACACATGGGTCCGTAAACACCTCTGTCAAGCGATCGAACGCCGCTATAAGTGTTTTAGCCCAAAACCTCACCAAACCCCGAATCCAAGATGTGATGCGACCCGTGTCGAGGGATGCATGGCTGGGGGGGTTCAACAAATTCCCAGTCGATAACGGAGCCTGTGGGGCACAGGGGCGAACCCCACACGTATTTTGCCCTTACTGCGTCACGGCAGGGCACTGGCGCAGCGGACCGTATTTCCCTAGCGACTCGTGGGATTCAAAATGAAGACAAGTGAAACAAACCAACAAAAGGGTCCCGATGCGCCCCAAGCATCGGAAAACACGGAGGTAGAAGAGGACACAAACGTCGAAATGGCAGGAGGCGAGTCAAACGGCGGCGACACAGCAGGCGGAGTGGCGAGCGCGTTCCGTGGAAGCGGGAAGGTGTTGAGATCCCCAGTGTTGAACCAGGCGGCTGCTTCGAGTCAGCAGATAGGAGTAATTGGAGAGGAGACTCCCAAGTCATCCTTGTTGAACTTCGCCGGCAGTACCCCTCAGGACGGAGTCCTGCTTGGAAGGACCGCGTTACAGGAGGTCAGGAGGAGGGTCAACGAACTCTTTGATTTCATCAAGGACAAAAACAACGTCCACACCAGAATCAAGCAGATGGTGAATGGAGTCAAGGCAGCCATGAATGCCGCAGAGCGCGAAAACAACTCGCTGGTGGTGACGCGGAATTCACTGAAGCTCAGAGCTGAAAGAGCCGAAGAAACGCTGAATGCAAAACTGGAGGAGGAAGCGCTACGGGAGAAAGAACCGAAAACGCCGCCCGGCCCAAGCTCTAAAAGGGACAGGGAAACGCCTGGAGAGGAGGAGGACGCAAAGAAGCAGAAGCAGGGGAATGGAGACGGTCCGGACCCGGCGAAGGAACCAGAGCCAACCCCAGGGAAGGAGAAGGAATGGGAGAAGGTCAAGAAAAAGAAACGGAGGAAAAAAGGGAAGCAGAACGAGGATACCCAAAAACCCAAGTTTCGCAGGGAGCGTAACAAAGGCGAGGCTTTGGTGGTCGAGGTGAAGGAAGGTGTTTCGTACGCAGACCTCCTCCGGAAAGTACGAACCGATCCGGAACTCAAGGAGCTTGGCGAGAACGTGGTTAAAACCAGGCGCACCCAAACCGGAGCGATGCTTTTTGAGCTGAAGAAGGATCCCGCGGTCAAGAGCTCAGCTTTTAAGTCCCTCGTCGAGAAAGCCGTAGGCTACGAGTCGAAGGTAAGAGCGCTATCGCCGGAGACAACGATCGAGTGCAGGAACCTGGACGAGATCACGACGGAGGAAGAGCTAGAAGATGCGCTGATCGTTCTTCTGGATGACCGTACGACACCGATGGCAATCCGGTTGAGGAAAGCCTACGGCGGCACGCAAATTGCGTCGATCCGACTATCGACGCCTTCGGCGTCTAAGCTGCTGGAAACCGGCAAGGTCAAAGTAGGGTGGTCGGTGTGCCCGCTGAGGCCTGTTCCTCGAGTGACCCAGCAGATGACGAGGTGTTTCCGCTGTATGGGTTTCGGCCACCAGGCGAGAAATTGCGACGGTCCCGATCGAACCAACAGTTGCAGAAGGTGTGGTAGAGAAGGCCACATGGCAAGAGACTGCAAAAATCAGCCGAAGTGCGTGCTCTGTAAAGAAGGCGACGGCAATAGCCATGCGACGGGTGGCTTTAATTGCCCGGTGTACAAGAAGCTGGCCTCGGGCAAAAAGTAATGGAGGTGTCCCAGGTGAACCTCAATCACTGCGACACTGCACAGCAACTGCTGTGGCAGTCGACCGCGGAGACGGGGTGTGACGTGGCAATTATTGCAGAACCGTACCGAGTTCCACACGACAACGGAAACTGGGCCGCGGATACAGCAAGAATGGCGGCGATACACGTGATGGGGCGGTACCCCATACAGGAAGTGGTCTCGAGGGCGTTTGAAGGATTCGTGATCGCCAAAGTAAACGGGACCTTCTTCTGTAGCTGCTATGCTCCCCCAAGATGGACCTTGGAGCAGTTTCAGCAGATGCTGGATAGTCTGACCGATGAACTGATCGGACGAAGCCCGATCGTTATCGGAGGTGACTTCAACGCGTGGGCGGTCGAGTGGGGTAGCAGATGCACCAATGCTAGGGGGCATAGCCTAATGGAAGCTCTGGCAAAGCTAGACGTTAGGCTGGCGAATCGCGGAACCAGCAGTACCTTCCGCAAAGACGGTCGTGAGTCCATTATCGACGTTACGTTCTGTAGCCCGCGACTGGCGGCCGACATGAACTGGAGGGTGAGTGAGGACTATACCCATAGCGATCACCAAGCGATCCGGTACAGCATCGGGAGACGAGCCCCTGTACCAGATAGGAGCAGCCGGTCCTACGGAAGGAAATGGAAGCTGCAGTACTTCGACGAGGGTCTCTTCGTAGAAGCGCTCCATTGGTGTGATGGTCCCCAAGACTTGAGTGCCGACGTGCTAACAGCACAACTGGTGACAGCATGCGACACAACCATGCCGCGGAGACTGGAGCCAAGGAACTGTCGTCGTCCAGCCTACTGGTGGAATGAAGAACTCGGTACCCTTCGGGCAAGTTGCCTCAGCGCCAGAAGGCGAGTCCAGAGAGCAAGATCCGAAGCAACTAGAGAGGAGTGCAGAGAGGAGTACCGGTCTGCAAAGGCCGCGCTCAAGAAAGCGATCAAATGCAGCAAGACAAACTGCTTCAAGGAGTTATGCCAAGACGCTGATGCAAACCCTTGGGGGAGCGCATATCGTGTCGCGATAGCGAAGATCAGAGGCCCATCGATGGTGCCTGAAACGTGTCCCGACAAGCTGAAGGTCATTGTGGAAGGGCTCTTCCCAAGACATGACCCAACGACATGGCCTCCTACACCGTACAACGACGAAGGGGGTAGCAACGCCGAAGGTCATCTGATCACCAACGAAGAACTTGTGGCAGTAGCGAAGAGATTGAAGGTGAAGAAAGCTCCCGGCCCGGATGGAATCCCGAATTTCGCCCTGAAATCGGCGGTTCTAGCACTCCCGGACAGGTTTCGAACAGTCCTGCAGAAATGCCTGGACGAAGGACACTTCCCCGACCCGTGGAAGGTTCAAAAGCTCGTGTTGCTGCCGAAGCCAGGCAAACCACCGGGGGACCCATCATCGTATAGGCCTATATGTTTGCTGGACACCCTCGGAAAGCTTCTGGAACGGATCATCCTTAACCGGCTGACCAAGTACACGGAGAGCGAGCATGGCTTAGCAGCGAGGCAGTTCGGCTTCCGTAAAGGGAGATCCACGGTGGACGCCATCCGGAAAGTGGTCGAGAAAGCCGACGAAGCGCGGAGGAAAAAACGCAGGGGGAACCGTTGCTGCGCAATAGTCACGATTGACGTCAAGAACGCGTTCAACAGTGCGAGCTGGGCGGCCATAGCAGCAGCGCTGCACAAAATGAAGGTGCCTGACTATTTGTGCAGGATCTTGAAGAGCTACTTCGAGAACCGCGTGCTGGTCTACGACACTGCCGATGGACAAAAAACCGTTGTTGTTACCGCGGGAGTTCCGCAGGGATCCATTCTGGGTTCAGCACTGTGGAACGGAATGTATGACGGAGTGTTGACACTGGGACTACCCAACGGCGTAGAGATTGTTGGCTTTGCAGACGACATAGTGCTGACGGTAACCGGCGAAAATGTCGAGGAGGTCGAAGTGCTGGCTATGGAGGCAATCGCAATGATCGAGAACTGGATGCTCGAGGTGAAGCTGCGGATCGCTCACCACAAGACGGAGATGGTGCTGGTTAGTAACCACAAGAAGGTGCAGCAGGCCCAGATACACGTTGGAGAACACGTCGTGCACTCGAAGAGAGCGCTCAAGTACCTCGGGGTGATGGTGGATGACCGGCTGAACTTCAACAGCCACGTCGATTACGCCTGCGAGAAGGCGGCTAAGGCGATTATGGCACTGTCGAGGATGATGCCGAACAACGCTGGACCCAGGAGCAGTAGGCGCCGCCTCTTGGCAAGTGTCGCGACGTCCATACTTAGGTACGGCGGACCGGTATGGTGGACGGCGCTGGGGACGAAGCGAAATCGAGCGCTGCTCGACAGAACGCAGAGACTGATGGCCATGCGGGTTGCAAGCGCGTACAGGACCATTTCGTCGGAAGCAGTTGGCGTCATAGCCGGAATGATCCCCATCGGCATCACACTGGAGGAGGACACCGTGCGCTACACCCGGAGAGGCACGAGAGGTATCCGGGAAGCTGCGAGAGCCGAATCGCTGGCAAGGTGGCAACGTGAGTGGGACACCACGGAGAAAGGCAGATGGACGCATCGGCTTATCCCGTCCGTATCCACGTGGGTGAGCAGAAGGCATGGAGAGGTCACCTTCCACCTCACACAGTTCCTGTCGGGCCATGGCTGCTTCAGGAAGTACCTGCACAGGTTTGGACATGCAGAGTCTCCTCTCTGTCCGGACTGCGTCGATTGCGAGGAAACACCGGAGCACGTGGTGTTCGCCTGCCCTCGCTTCGAGGCAGCGCGAAGCGAAATGCTGGCCATTATCGGAGCGGACACCAGCCCGGATAATGTGGTGCGAAGAATGTGCAGCGACATCGCCAAGTGGAATGCGGTCGTCGGAGCGGTGACGCAGATCACTTCGGCTCTCCAGCGGAAATGGAGAGACGATCAGAGGAGGAACGACTAGGAGCCTAGTCGAAAACCCACGAGTGTGGCTGTGAAGGAGAGCACGTTATGATGGTCGGCTCTACCAAATCGGTACACGTCTCGATGGTCACAGGAGTCGAGAACCCACGAGTGTGGCTGTGAAGGAGAGCACGTTATGACGGTTGGCTCTACCAAATCGGTACACGTCTCGATGGTCCAAGGAGAGGGCTACATATGACTAGCCGATCAAAAGCAACGCGATTCTTGGGCGCGGTTAAACCCTCGCATGGACTCATATGTATGTGGAACAGGAAATGGTTCTAGTACCCGGCATGGATCCTGTAAGTAGACTAGTGCAGAAAATGCAACGCCTCTCCCCGAAGTTATACCGAAAGGTGGTCCCGGGGGGACAAGGGCACGGCGTTCAAGGACTAGTTTAGTGGGTCGGGAAAACTCTTTTTTTTGCTTTCCCAACCCCACACTACCTGAGTAAAGAATTCTCAGGTGTCTGGTAGCAGATTCCGACCTTGTAAAAAAAAAAAAAAAAAAAAAAAAAAAAAAAAAAAAAAAAAAAAAAAAAAAAAAAAAAAAAAAAAACACACACACACACACACACACACACACACACACACACACACACACACACACACACACACACACACACACACACACACACACACACTCACACACACACACAGACATTTGTTCAGTTTTCGATTCTGAGTCGATAGGTACTTTTTCGAGCAGGATTATAGAGGAAGGCAAAACATGTTATTCTACTGGAAAATTATTGATTTTCGTGGAGTGTCTCATTGTTCCCCAGCTGTCTCATTGTTTCGCCAAGTGCGTCTACAATGAGACAATTGTATAACTATGGATGTAGACGTCAGATCAATCTCATATTTTGTTAGTTATTATTTAGTTTTAAATGCAATATCAATCGATTATTTTGTAAACAAAACTAGTTTGAACAAATTTCAGCCAAAATTCGGAATTTTTAACAATTTTACCCTAATTTTTATGTATTTTGTTAAAATGCTTATAAACTTAGTTAACTAAATATATACAAGCAAGTGTGACATTGCATGTTATAAGTATAGGAAAAGCGTAACAAAGGAGGGAGGGAGGGGGGGGGTAAATTTTGGCCGATTTTAGCGTGACGTACTTTATGGATGAAGCCTTACATGTTATAAAAATAATAATCTTAAGACAACCCTTCCCAGTTGGAAAACATTCCAAAAATGAATTGAAATCCTATCAAAGTCACCCCAGTTGACGGTACGGGAAATCGGGACACGAAGTTAAATCGTCTCTAACTATTGTAAAATTCATTTTAATTTCAAATTAATTTAAAAAGGTCCAGGAACGGCTAAAAAACTGCAACAAAATGAAGGATGAAGCATCTCAATTGGTTGAATCACAAGGGAGTTATTTGCATTTTTGTGAAAAAATAGTAGAATTTTGAAACTCAGTTAAAAAATGTTCCTTAATTCGACCTGGAGCTTGTAGAGGATTTCTGGGACTACCATTCAAGACTAATGACGGTTTAGGTACAGCAGTTTATCATATAAAATAGTCGCTTTATCTATAAGTAAATTTTTCAGGTTTAAATTTTTGCTCGAAGACCCACAAGATTCCAACTTTATTGATCAAATTCGAGTTCCTAAGCCAGTATGATTGATAAAAATGTTTTTGTTTATCCATTATTAACATAAGTCCCAGAAGATTAAAAAAAAATCAAATTTTTTAACCTTCAAACTTCCCCCTTTCTATTGACCTAGAGTGCTCAGGTTTGACCCAGATGCTAGTTAGATATGGCCAAATATCCCTAGAAAATTTCAGGTAGATTGGTAAGGTCTAAACGACGTCTTTAACAAAGGGGTATGTCCTGTTCGTATACATCCTCTTTATATTTTGCGATTAGAAGGAAGTTAAATTTTTGGTGTATCAAATCGTTGATAACTTTTTTTTTAAATTTCATAAATAATATCATTCCATCAAAACTAGATTTTTCAACTCACTGCAAAGGGCATTCAGCAAAAATATTGGATATCCTCCATGCTTGTCCCATTTTCCGACCAAATACCACCCCCTCACTCCTTATCCTTTTCCCAGCAAATGTGTTGACCTCAAAAGCATGCCACAATATGGCAGGTTTGGTGGCAATATTGAGTTCGATCCAGTGTGTACTGGCAAGAAACCACAAATCACCTACGTAGTCACATGCACGTTTTTTCTCTCACTGTGATGTTGCTCTCTGCTGACGCGCAATAACGTTTCTATGACCCTTTTTGTTTTTCAGTTTGTCATAAAGCCAGCTCAAAGTGCAATTTTTTCCGCCTGACGTGGCTAACTAACCAAGCTAATAGAACTGCCATCGGCAGAATTGTCGAACAAAGTTTGACCCTTAATGGGAGGAGCAAAAACAAAATGTAAACCTCAACCTTTTGACCACGACACAATCGAACTCATTTCCCGGGAGCTTTTTGTCTTTTTGACTTGACTTCCTTTCTGCGGCCGAGATGTAAATGACTGGGAGAGAAATTGACCATGTTCCTTCGCTGCTGGGAAGGGGTGTCTTCTTCTGAGGAAAACCTATTGACTTATGGGTGGGGGTGATCTCTGCTCTGGGTATATTTTCCGATTCGATTTAGTTTGGATATTCTCTGGAAAACACCAAATTCCAATTCCTCCCTACATTCACTGGTTTGTTGAAATAGTTTAACAAACAACAGTTTTCATGTTGTGTTAAATATGATTTTCTCAGAATTATGTATTGTGTGACATTTAGCTAAAATATTTCAAGGCAGCAAAACGAATATTTTTTTGGAATCTTTACGTTTTCAGTAAAAAGTTTAAAATATTCAGTTTACGTTTCCTTTTACTATTAATAAAGTATTTATTTGTTGAGAATTCAGTGAGGTCCTTAACTGAATTTCTTCAAATTAGTGATGATTTTGCAGAGATTTCCTTCCGCCAGTTTTCCTCGATGCCCATTTATTACATTTGTCGCTCTCATGTTGTTTTTCTTTCTTTTTTTTCCCACACCCACAGGAATGGAACGACTACAAGCTGAAATGGAATCCGGATGACTACGGCGGAGTGGACATGCTCCACGTGCCATCGGAACACATTTGGCTGCCAGATATTGTGCTGTATAATAAGTGAGTATCGAGGCAAAAACCGTTTATCGCTGATGGCAAGATTTGGCGAGTATGATAGCTGAGCTGAGGCAACAATCGATTTCCCGGATGAGTTCCGGCACTTTTGGGTTTTGGGCGCCGAGCGGGTATGAGTTATGTTGTTGCCTTGGGACCGAAGAAGCCTCCTTCCCGCTCACCGGGTTCCGACGATCTAGTCTGTCCGGGGGCATTTTGTTGCATGGATTCGTGTGTGTGTGTGTGTGTGTGTGTGTGTGTGTGTGTGTGTGTGTGTGTGTGTGTGTGTGTGTGTGTGTGTGTGTGTGTGTGTGTGGAATGACCCGGGATTAGTATCAATTTGCGTTTTACAACCTTGGAAATAGTTGCTGGCGCCACATGTTTGACGACATGGCTGGGTTCAACAGAGATAGCAATTTTGAACATTATCTAAACAAAGTGATATTTACAGCATGTCAATTACACAGACAAATATTGATGATTGCTGTAGTTTTGCAGTGTGTAGATAAGTCAAACATAATTGCACGTTTTAGGCCATGGATTATATAATCCAATCTAAATCAAGTCTTAGTCAACCTCCTAGACCCACCTTCACGTCTACATATCGCCTCGGAATCAAATGCTGAGCAAATGTCTATGCGTGAAAAAGTATAGGAGCAACTCTCTACGAAATCGGCCGATTTCGACCATTTTTATTTTTTGTATTTTTTTATTTGACTCAAACTTTGTGGGGGCCTTCCCTATGACCAAATAAGCTATTTTGTGTCATTGGTTCACCCATACAAGTCTCCATACAATTTTGGCTGCTGTCCATACAAAAATGGTATGTAAATATTCAAACAGCTGTAACTTTTGAGTGAATTTTCTGATCAATTTGGTGTCTTCGGCAAAGTTGTAGGTACTGTTGAGGACAATTGAGAAAAAAATAGGTACATGGAAAAAAAAATTGCAGATTTTTTTATCAACTTTTTTTTCACTAAAACTCAATTTCCCAAAGTACGTATTTTTTGATTTTCGAGATTTTTTGATATGTTTTAGGGGACTAAAATCCGCAACTTTTGAGCTATCGAGAAACATGGTCAAAAAATCTGCCGCCAAGTTATGAATATTTGGAGATAGTGATTTAAAAAAAAAATCCAAATTTCATGCAAAAACAAATTTGAAGTTATTTTTTAATGCAAAATTGAATTTGCAATCGAAAACTACTCTACAAATTTTTTGATAAAGGGCTTCGTTTTCAAGATATAGCCACCGAAAGTTTGATTTTAGCAAAATAATTACAGTTTTTTGATTTTTAAAAATAGTGACCATGAGCGACCATTTCTAAAAATATTTTTTTTAAAAGTTCAGAAAATTTGCTATAAAATTGTCTAAGAGACATTGAAGATTGGACCTCGGGTTGCTGAGATACAGCCGCTTTAAGAAAAAGAAACACGAAAATTGAAGTTTTCTAAGTCTCACCAAAACAATCCACCATTTTCTAATGACGATATCTCAGCAACTAATGGTCCGATTTTCAATGTTAAAATATGAAACATTCGTGAAATTTTCCGATCTTTTCGAAAAAAATATTTTGAAAAAAAAAACAAGACTGACATTTTAAATGGGCGTAATATTCATTGTTTGGCCCTTTTAAAATGTTAGTCTTGATTTATTTATTTTCAAAATATTTTTTTCGAAAAGATCGGAAAATTTTACGAATGTTTCATGCAAAAAAAAAAACTTCAATTTTCGTGTTTCTTTTTCTTAAAGCGGCTGTATCTCAGCAACCCGAGGTCCAATCTTCAATGTCTCTTAGACAATTTTATAGCAAATTTTCTGAACTTTAAAAAAAAAATATTTTTAGAAATGGTCGCTCATGGTCACTATTTTTAAAAATCGAAAAACTGCACATATTTTGCTAAAATCAAACTTTCGGTGGCTATATCTTGAAAACGAAGCCCTTTATCAAAAAAATGTAGAGTAGTTTTCGATTGCAAATTCAATTTTGCATTAAAAAATAACTTCAAATTTGTTTTTGCATGAAATTTGGATTTTTTTACAAAAATCACTATTTTTCAAAAATTCATAACTTGGCGGCAGATTTTTTGACCATGTTTCTCGATAGCTCAAAAGTTGCGGATTTTAGTCCCCTAAAACATATCAAAAAATACGTATTTTGGGAAATTGAGTTTTAGTGAAAAAAAAAGTTGATAAAAAAATCTGCAAATTTTTTTTCCGTGTACCTATTTTTTTCTCAATTGTCCTCAACAACACCTACAACTTTGCCCAAGACACCAAATTGATCAGAAAATTCACTCAAAAGTTACAGCTGTTTGAATATTTACATACCATTTTTGTATGGACAGCAGCCAAAATTGTATGGAGACTTGTATGGGTGAACCAATGACACAAAATAGCTTATTTGGTCAGAGGGAAGGCCCCCACACAGCAAAAAATCCGATGGTAAAATCGCATGCAAAAGCATGCACATCACCTTCGTCAAAATAAACACTTAATATTACACACTACATGTACAATTTTTCTACTCACAAAAAAAAGTTGCAACCGACGGGATTCAAACCCAGCACCAACAGTAAGGGCTGGCGCCTTAGCCCGCTCGGCCATCAGGCCGCTGAAGAATTGAAAGGATAAACGCATATATGAGCTTGACATTTCGGTCAAGTAGGTTTCCCATACTGATGGGCTACATATTTCAGGGTGTAATATTACATAGAATTTCATAAAATAATGCAACATTTATTTTACACTCAGGCCTTTTACACGCAGCTGGATTACTACTTTATTTGCTGTGCACAAAGTTTGAGCCAAATCAAAAAATACAAATAAAATCCATTTCCGGTTTTGGTAGAGCTCATAGGTCATCATCGCTATAATTCAAGTTTTTTAGTGGAAAAACAGGTAATTTATAAAATCTTCGAGTTTTATTAAAAAAGTTGAATTTTCCCAATTTCGTCATTTTTTCGTTTTTATTTTCAAAAAATCGTATCCTTAGATCCTGTTTTTATAACTTTACCATTTTTTCATATGTTATGTAAAATTTCCCGAGGAATCCGATAAAAATATTTACAGACATAGTCTCTAAGGTCCATTTGAAACCTTAAACTATTTTTCATAGAAAACTTTTCTAAAATCTTTTTATTTGCTTCCAAGACAGCTATAATCAATTGAAATTCGCGGCACGGCGTGTTCCTCAAAACCAACTTTTCAGAGAAATTTCAGAGATATCTAATTGTAAGTTTTGTTTGTTTAGTATTCCTTCATGATGATATGGAATATTTTTTATAACAGTGCAGGAAACTTTTCCAATTAAGTGTTTTATGTGTCATTTACTCATCAAAATGTGCAAAATAAGATAAAGAACCGCTTACAGATTGCTAAACATTTTGAAAATTATGTTTAATCTGAATTTTTGAATATGTGGGATTTATTCAGAAAATAAAGTCCTGAAACCATATATATAATATAACTTCCGTAAGAATAAATGGGTTACTTCCAGGGTTGTTAAAATATCAAAATATCAGCTCTCAGCAACTACAATTATCTCGCCTGAATATTCATGCCCCAAATACAACTGCTCTTCTCTCTTCATTAACACTCTCAGCGCCGAACATAGCCGAACACGTTTTCGTGTTTACCCACTCGCGAGTGACATTTTCCTTTTCTCTCTCATTCTCGCTTCCACGATCATCCTACCGCAACAGCGTTTAACCACAAAAGCCGCCACAAAACCAATTTTGCAAACGCAGTTTGAAGGGGCGTCATGCGTGGTCGGCTCCTAATCGCCGTCTCGCGTTCTCTCATTGCAATTTTCGGAGAGATTGAGAGACTCAGCGGTGAGAGCGCATAGTCGAGGAAAAGGGAAGGAGTGATAGAGGGAGAATGACATCGCTGGGAATCACGAGACACAAGAAGAGATCTCACAAGCTATAGTGACGGCCGCTATACTCTCGGATATTTTTGGTGCAGAGATAATCTATTGATAGCTTTTCTATCACTCTTTTGCAACACTGGTTACTTCATATTCTTTTTGAACAAAAATAACCTGGTTAAGGGTTGGATTAAGGGTTCAACCCTTCAATGCATTTAAAAGTAGCAATAAAATTTGTTTGTTTTCAACTCAAAATGTCTAAAAAACACGTCACCGTCAAACATTTTTCAATGTACAAAAATATAACAATATTATTAACCAAAAATCAAACAGAGAATGCCATTACAAACTATTTGAACTAAAATCAAGGTATTTGTAAAACTTTTTATTTGAAGATATTAAATTTAAAAGACTTTTGTAATGTTGCTGATTCAATAATCATGATATGCAATTAAACAATAAAAATCACAAATTTTTTATTCTAATCTATTTATTCCAGTAAAAAAATATTTTCACGCGGCTTTATGATTTTTGATTTCTGAATAAATTACACATATATTCAAAAATTCAAATTCAATATAAAATGTTAAGCAATCTGTAACCGGTTCCATATCTTATTTGCACATTTTGATGAGTAAATGACACATAAAACACAAGTTTCCTTTAGTTTAGTGATTTGTAATGACCATTTTTTTTTATTTTGCACTTTGTAAATGACACATAAAACACACGATATTAAAAAGTTTCCAATAAAAAATCAAGGAATTTAAAACAAAAAAACTCTAAAATAAATATCTCATAATTCCTCGATGGAACATTTCGCTTTTAGAAACACTTAAATTCTGAGAAATATTCATATAAGACACAATTGAAAGTAGCGATGACTATTTTTTCTTCTTAAGGTTGCCCAGAAAAAAGCGCCGTGGCGGTGTTATGATTTTTCAAAAAATGTGTTTTTTTTTTTGCGAAAATCGACGAAAAATTAAAATTTTTGGACAAGTGTCAACAAATTTGGTAAATTGTTCACATTTTGATCAAAAAACCATTATTCAACATGGTTGTGTAACACATATGCCAAATCTAGCAACGAATTTCGAATAGTTCATGTTTAAATTTATTCGGACTGAAATGAAACAAGCTTGTAGAACTCGAAAAGCAAAATGACATTTGCAGACATGAACTACGAAGAAATTGATTCATGAGTATGGTACATTTGCACCTGGGTGCTGAAAAGACAGAATGCGTAACGTGATTTCTGAATGATCCCCACTGCTCTCCACTAATACAACTGCACTACAGCTGTAAACATAAACAAAGAAGAAGGCTATGTTCAAGCCCAAGCGTGACTTATTTTTTGTTGCTGAAGTGACATCTTTTGAAACATTTGATTTTAAATTTTCTCTTAAAAAATAAGTGGTTTGTGCTGTTTTTTGTTCGTAGACTAAACGATGAGCGGCCAAAAGAGTACATCTTTGTTATCCATGTGACGAACAATTGCGTCAGATGTGGGTAGAATCAAGGGGCTGGAAACTCTAATATTACTTAGGAATACTGAGTATACTAATGATATTCCAGTATACTTGTTAGTATACTAACCGAAAAGGAATAAACTGTTAGTATATTAAGATACTCTCAATATATTGGTAAGTATACTGGCGGTATGTAAAGGAAATAATTAGTATACTAACATATATTTTGATATACTGGTTAACATAATAAGTATAGTTCTAAGAGTTTCCAACCCCTTGGGTAGAATTTCATTAATCTGAATAGCAACCGAATGAAAGTTCCGAGACTTTGTATTTTTGAAGCGCAGTGATAACATCGAAGTAAGTTTATTCAATATTATTTGGCTGAAGCCATTCATAGTTATTGATAATTCGTCGCTATCATTTCAAAAAACGTCATAAACATACACTCAAAGTCAGAAGTATCCCTCAAAAGGGTACTTTCAATCCTCAAAAAGGATACTTTCTATCCTTTTTTGAAGTTCACCCGGCGTCACCCTTTTAAAAGGGTATGTCAAATTCAGTACATTTTCGATACCCTTTTAAAGGGTGACGACGGGTGAACTTGAAAAAAGGATACTTTTTACATTGAGTGTAGGTTTTGCGTGAGACATAGCGCTTATTTTAATGTTTATGACGAGTTATGAAAAACACGATTTCAACCCTCCTCTTAAAAGTTGTTGACTTCGAATACCTGAAAAGCTCGACGCCCTTGACTTTTTTTTCTTAACAAAATTAATTATAGAATTATAGATTACAATACTTACCACTTCCTAGTATAATTTTTCAAACAGTAAATTGGTTCCGCTTTGACAGTTCTAAATTGAGGCCGCTTTGCGGACCACTATTCTGCACCCAGATTTGCACTATAAACGTGAATATATTCCTCCGTGGTTCTCGCATTCGTGAATTTAATTCACGATTTCTAGAATTGATTTTTTTTCCGTGTAACATAATAGATTTGACCTTTTGTTTTGGCTGGAATTTCTCGTAAATAAGTTGTTTATGTGTAGTTCTCGTTCGTGTTTTGAAAACCGAGCAAGAACATGTTGACGAAACAAGCACGGATAATTCTAAAAATAGACACAACTTATGTTCAAAGGATGTTTTGGCAAACTGTTATTAAACTTGGTAAAACCTAGATGACTGAAGACTTCTTATTGATGTTTAGGTCAGCTCATCCAACATAACCTCTCGTGGAAAGATGCATACTCGCGCCCGAACTTGACATTTGGAGTGATCTTGGGTTCGATACTTCCCCTGAGGATTCTTCATCATAAAGGAAAACTGAAAATGCAACATGATTGAAGAAAAAAATGATCCTCCAAAGCATAATAATGAAATTGAATGATTATTTATGGTTGATATTTTTATCATTCATGATTACGGGGTCATCCATAAAAGAAGTTTCCCTGTCAAAACTAATAAATCACAAAAACTAGTAGTTAAAGTATCGTAAAGTAACATCACGTAAAAAAAGTATAAAATAAATCTGGGTTCTATCAACGTTTACCTAACCCGGTTCAAAATCTTTTAGTCAAGAGTTCCTATGACATGTTTAACAATCTTTCTTTATGCAGGTATGACTTGCACTTGCAAAACTAACTTAAACGACGCACATTTCTAACAGATAAAGAGATGTTCAACAACTGAAAAATGTGCGCTTTTTACAGGGTTCAAGAGTTCTCAGGGACGTTGGGAAAACATAGTAAATTAGTTCAATAACAAGTACGGAAATCTCTTGGCGAATAAAGTGTGCTACTTGGGATTGTACATTTATTGTTAGATTGTTATGGATCCCAAGCGCCTTTTGTAGGTAAGACAGGTTGCTGATGGGTTTTATAATAATTCTCGAATAATCAATTCATTTGCAATTACCTCGAGATTTGTTGCTCTGAAAACATCAGCCTCATCAAACAGGATTCCCCAAATTGATGTTGTTATCAATTCAGCCGCTCCAAATCAATCAAAGTTTCGTCCTTTCATAACACTGGAATAGATGATGCACTCCGAACATCACGATGTCTGCCGGCTTTCGTCGAAATTGATCCGTTGCATCCAGCCAGCCAGCTAGTCAGCCATCGACCTACCCCAAACGATTTCTCCCCTTTTCTGATCCATCACTAATGCACCTTTTTTTTCGTCTTTCTTTCTCCCTGTGTACTCCATGGACGGTTTAAAACCATCCCCATTACCACAGTGCGGACGGTAACTACGAGGTGACAATAATGACAAAAGCAATTTTACATCATACGGGTAAAGTAGTATGGAAACCACCTGCCATTTATAAATCATTTTGTGAGATCGATGTTGAGTACTTTCCGTTTGACGAGCAAACGTGCTTCATGAAGTTCGGATCCTGGACGTACGACGGCTACATGGTGAGTACATCGTCGACAACACAAACACACACAAGGTCCAGGATCAGCCGGCTTTTGTCCGAATCTGTATTTGCTCTGCTCGGTTGATTGTGGTGTGTGTGCATGAAAACAATGAGCATGATTGAGTAAGAGTGATTGAACCGCTGCGGAAGGGGCCGAGATTTGAGTAAATTTGGGCAGTGTCTGTGTTTGACAGCTGAGCGAACACAAGCGTGCGGATTCTGTTTGTGATGTAATTTAGCGGCAACTAATGGATTCCCTCGTTCGGTCACATTTCACAGGTGGATTTACGCCATCTCCAGCAGACGCCAGACTCGGACAACATCGCCGTCGGCATCGATCTGCAGGATTACTATATATCAGTTGAATGGGACATTATGAAGGTGCCTGCCGTTAGAAATGAAAAATTTTATAGTTGTTGTGAAGAACCATATCCGGATATTATCTTTAATATAACGTTAAGACGAAAGACACTTTTCTACACCGTGAACTTGATCATACCTTGTGTTGGGATATCGTTTCTCTCCGTGCTAGTGTTTTATTTGCCCAGTGACTCCGGCGAAAAGATATCATTATGTATAAGTATATTGCTGTCACTCACTGTGTTTTTTCTACTGCTGGCTGAAATCATTCCACCAACGTCACTAACGGTTCCACTGCTAGGCAAATACTTATTATTCACGATGATGCTAGTCACATTGTCCGTAGTTGTTACCATCGCCGTACTGAACGTTAATTTTAGGTGAGTCCCCCAAACAAAAAAAATAAAACCCCTGAAAATCATTCTAACCACATCCCCTAATCTTTCTCCGTTTGCCGCCCAACAGGTCACCCGTTACGCACAAAATGGCACCATGGGTGCATCGAGTTTTTATAGATCTATTACCTAGGGTGTTATGCATACAGAGGCCAAAGAAAGACGACGAACCATCCGAGAACGAGGAACTGCCGCCGGAGGTCCTTACGGACGTGTTCCAGGTGCCGCCGGACGTGGAAAAGTACGTCGGCTACTGCGGGAAGCAGTACAGCACGGATTTCGACATTCCTGGTGAGTTTCCTGGCCTCACCGACCAAAAACCGGCCCCAATTGCTAATCGATTTTTCCGCAGCACTGCCACCGTCACGTTTCGACGTGGCCGCATCGGGCGGGGTGGGGCCATGTTTTGGCGAGCCCCCGCTACCAGCACTGCCATTACCGGGCGGGGACGACGACCTGTTCAGTCCGACCGGCAACGGGGACATGAGTCCGAACTGCTGCGGCGACCTCAGCCCGACGTTCGAGAAGCCGATGCTGCGCGAGATGGAGAAAACGATAGAGGCGTCGCGGTTCGTTGCTCAACACGTTAGAAATAAGGACAAATTCGAGAGTGTAAGTTTCATTCCCCAGCTGCTTTAACCCCTTCAAATTTCTTGCCGAAAAAAGAAATAGGAAAAACATCCCCCGAATTGCATTACCAGAACACGATTCAGAAGAACATCCTGCGGGGAGGGAGCAGAGAACGATACCTTTAATGGGGCTTCCGGTTTAATTCAATTTCCTATTTTCTATTTGGCCTAATGCTCCTTTTCTGCCAAAGTGCCTTTCCCAGTTTTTTCTGGCTCGTTCGGTGTGGAAATGTGAACCCATACGAAAAGGAAAACCAAAATGGGAACCAAAATCCTCAATCCTTTCATTGAACTGAACTGAACTGAACACAATTAACCTTAACAATAAATCAGTAATTCTAATTCATACATAAAATCATAAAATCATAAAATCTTAAAATCTTAAAATCTTAAAATCTTAAAATCTTAAAATCTTAAAATCTTAAAATCTTAAAATCTTAAAATCTTAAAATCTTAAAATCATAAAATCATAAAATCCTAAAATCTTAAAATCTTAAAATCTTAAAATCTTAAAATCTTAAAATCTTAAAATCATAAAATCATAAAATCATAAAATCTCAAAATCATAAAATCATAAAATCATAAAATCATAAAATCATAAAATCATAAAATCATAAAATCATAAAATCATAAAATCATAAAATCATAAAATCATAAAATCATAAAATCATAAAATCATAAAATCATAAAATCATAAAATCATAAAATCATAAAATCATAAAATCATAAAATCATAAAATCATAAAATCATAAAATCATAAAATCATAAAATCATAAAATCATAAAATCATAAAATCATAAAATCATAAAATCATAAAATCATAAAATCATAAAATCATAAAATCATAAAATCATAAAATCATAAAATCATAAAATCATAAAATCATAAAATCATAAAATCATAAAATCATAAAATCATAAAATCATAAAATCATAAAATCATAAAATCATAAAATCATAAAATCATAAAATCATAAAATCATAAAATCATAAAATCATAAAATCATAAAATCATAAAATCATAAAATCATAAAATCATAAAATCATAAAATCATAAAATCATAAAATCATAAAATCATAAAATCATAAAATCATAAAATCATAAAATCATAAAATCATAAAATCTTAAAATCATAAAATCATAAAATCATAAAATCTTAAAAACATAAAATCATAAAATCATAAAATCATTAAATCATAAAATCATAAAATCATAAAATCATAAAATCATAAAATCATAAAATCATAAAATCATAAAATCATAAAATCATAAAATCATAAAATCATAAAATCATCAAATCATAAAATCATTAAATCATAAAATCATAAAATCATAAAATCATAAAATCATAAAATCATAAAATCATAAAATCATAAAATCATTAAATCATAAAATCATAAAATCATTAAATCATTAAATCATAAAATCATAAAATCATAAAATCATAAAATCATAAAATCGTAAAATCATAAAATCATAAAATCATAAAATCATAAAATCTTAAAATCATAAAATCATAAAATCATAAAATCTTAAAATCATAAAATCATAAAATCATAAAATCATAAAATCATAAAATCATAAAATCATAAAATCATAAAATCATAAAATCATAAAATCATAAAATCATAAAATCATAAAATCATAAAATCATAAAATCATAAAATCATAAAATCATAAAATCATAAAATCGTAAAATCATAAAATCATAAAATCATAAAATCATAAAAGACAAAAAAGACAAAAAGACAAAAAGACAAAAAGACAAAAAGACAAAAAGACAAAAAGACAAAAAGACAAAAAGACAAAAAGACAAAAAGACAAAAAGACAAAAAGACAAAAAGACAAAAAGACAAAAAGACAAAAAGACAAAAAGACAAAAATACAAAAAGACAAAAAGACAAAAAGACAAAAAGACAAAAAGACAAAAAGACAAAAAGACAAAAAGACAAAAAGACAAAAAGACAAAAAGACAAAAAGACAAAAAGACAAAAAGACAAAAGACAAAAAGACAAAAAGACAAAAAGACAAAAAGACAAAAAGACAAAAAGACAAAAAGACAAAAAGACAAAAAGACAAAAAGACAAAAAGACAAAAAGACAAAAAGACAAAAAGACAAAAAGACAAAAAGACAAAAAGACAAAAAGACAAAAAGACAAAAAGACAAAAAGACAAAAAGACAAAAAGACAAAAAGACAAAAAGACAAAAAGACAAAAAGACAAAAAGACAAAAAGACAAAAAGACAAAAAGACAAAAAGACAAAAAGACAAAAAGACAAAAAGACAAAAAGACAAAAAGACAAAAAGACAAAAAGACAAAAAGACAAAAAGACAAAAAGACAAAAAGACAAAAAGACAAAAAGACAAAAAGACAAAAAGACAAAAAGACAAAAAGACAAAAAGACAAAAAGACAAAAAGATAAAAAGACAAAAAGACAAAAAGACAAAAAGACAAAAAGACAAAAAGACAAAATCGACAAAATCGACAAAATCGACAAAATCGACAAAATCGACAAAATCGACAAAATCGACAAAATCGACAAAATCGACAAAATCGACAAAATCGACAAAATCGACAAAATCGACAAAATCGACAAAATCGACAAAATCGACAAAATCGACAAAATCGACAAAATCGACAAAATCGACAAAATCGACAAAATCGACAAAATCGACAAAATCGACAAAATCGACAAAATCGACAAAATCGACAAAATCGACAAAATCGACAAAATCGACAAAATCGACAAAATCGACAAAATCGACAAAATCGACAAAATCGACAAAATCGACAAAATCGACAAAATCGACAAAATCGACAAAATCGACAAAATCGACAAAATCGACAAAATCGACAAAATCGACAAAATCGACAAAATCGACAAAATCGACAAAATCGACAAAATCGACAAAATCGACAAAATTGACAAAAACGACAAAATCGACAAAATCGACAAAATCGACAAAATCGACAAAATCGACAAAATCGACAAAATCGACAAAATCGACAAAATCGACAAAATCGACAAAATCGACAAAATCGACAAAATCGACAAAATCGACAAAGAGACAAAAATACAAAAATACAAAAAGACAAAAAGACAAAAAGACAAAAAGACAAAAAGACAAAATCGACAAAATCGACAAAATCGACAAAATCGACAAAATCGACAAAATCGACAAAATCGACAAAATCGACAAAATCGACAAAATCGACAAAATCGACAAAATCGACAAAAAGACAAAAAGACAAAAAGACAAAAAGACAAAAAGACAAAAAGACAAAATCGACAAAATCGACAAAATCGACAAAAAGACAAAAAGACAAAAAGACAAAAAGACAAAAAAACAAAAAGACAAAAAGACAAAAAGACAAAAAAACAAAAAGACAAAAAGACAAAAAGACAAAAAGACAAAAAGACAAAAAGACAAAAAGACAAAAAGACAAAAAGACAAAAAGACAAAAAGACAAAAAGACAAAAAGACAAAAAGACAAAAAGACAAAAAGACAAAAAGATAAAAAGACAAAAAGACAAAAAGACAAAAAGACAAAAAGACAAAAAGACAAAAAGACAAAAAGACAAAAAGACAAAATCGACAAAATCGACAAAATCGACAAAATCGACAAAATCGACAAAATCGACAAAATCGACAAAATCGACAAAATCGACAAAATCGACAAAATCGACAAAATCGACAAAATCGACAAAATCGACAAAATCGACAAAATCGACAAAATCGACAAAATCGACAAAATCGACAAAATCGACAAAAAGACAAAAAGACAAAAATACAAAAATACAAAAATACAAAAAGACAAAAAGACAAAATCGACAAAATCGACAAAATCGACAAAATCGACAAAATCGACAAAATCGACAAAAAGACAAAAAGACAAAAAGACAAAAAGACAAAAAGACAAAAATACAAAAATACAAAAATACAAAAAGACAAAAAGACAAAATCGACAAAATCGACAAAATCGACAAAATCGACAAAATCGACAATATCGACAATATCGACAAAATCGACAAAATCGACAAAATCGACAAAATCGACAAAATCGACAAAATCGACAAAAATCGACAAAATCGACAAAAACGACAAAAACGATAAAAACGACATAAACAACAAAAAAAAAAACAAAAAAAAAACAAAAAAAAAAACAAAAGACATAAACGACAAAAACGACAAAATGACAAAAACGACAAAAACGACAAAAACGACAAAAACGACAAAAACGACAAAAACGACAAAAAAGACAAAAAAAAACAAAAGACATAAACGACAAAAACGACAAAACGACAAAAACAACAAAAACGATAAAAACAACAAAAACGACAAAAACGAAATAAAAACCACAAAAACGACAAATAATGACATAAATGACAAACACAAAAAAGGAACAAATAGACAGATACAACTACTATACAAGACAATGAAGCTCAACATTCAATTACCGACAACCTCACTGTTCGCGACCTTCGTCTGCCTGACGGCGGCCGGATAAATTCATTGGCATTTGATGGAACGGAGCAAAGCGAACGGTCGTTCCCCAATCCCGGAGGTCGTCGCTTCCACTCTGGGACAAAATGCGCATCCCCCGCCACACCCGATTTCATATTCAATTAGGCGTTCAATTTATCACCCCTTTTTGGGTGGGCCAAGATAAACCCCGAGGGGGACTTTCGACAGCAAAGTGGACTCTCGCCATTTTGCTGTGTGGATCTCGTTCGGGTCAATGGCAAATGAACTGCAAATAATGTTGGCGGTTGTGCTTAATTTGACCGCGCCGCCGGCGCACCGGCATGACAATTGAGTCGCGAGTCGGTGAATTATAGAGGTTTTGCGATTTTCAAGTTGGGTAGAACTGAAGCGCCACTGCAGCACGAGGGGGATTTGGTTAAACTAAGCGTGTTCTGGCATAGTGATTCTGGTTCTGAAGTGCTTGCTTTACGTTTGTTCTGACTCTTGGATTTCGATTTCACCATTGCAGATAGAAGAAGACTGGAAATACGTAGCACTCGTCCTAGATCGTCTGTTCCTGTGGATCTTCACGATAGCGTGCGTGGTGGGCACCTGTCTGATCATCCTGCAGGCGCCCAGCCTGTACGACAACACCCAACCGATCGACGCGATGTACTCCAAGATCGCCAAGAAGAAGATGGAGCTGCTCAAAATGGGCAGCGAGAACGTATAGCATCCGCCTGGGTTCGCATCCGCCGTTTGGAAGTATATTCTGAACTGGATGCGAACCCTGGTCAACGAGGACGACCACTAGGCAAAAAACGAAAAGATCCTCACCACAAACACACTCACCGTAGTGTCCCAAAATCCGAAGAAAACGAAACGAAACAAACGAACAAAACGAACGAACGAACGAAACATCACAACACACAAACACTTACTAGTAGAAGAAAGAAACAAATCTCACACAATCTCACAATGCTCACAGAGAGAACAACAATAGACAACCAAAGTAATGCCAAAGTTACTCCACACACCCACACATGCACGTGTCCCGGAGTTGCATCGAACACGTGGATCGTCGTCGTCAGCCGGAACCACGTGAGTCAACGCTGCATCTGATTGTTCGTTTAGTGTTTTCTGTTTTGATTTTGGTTTGCTCGAGAGGAAAGAATGTCAATAACAATCAAATTAATGTTAATACCGTGTAACAAAGTGTAGTTTTTAATACAGCAGAAAAAGAGCAGAGGAAAAAACGAGGGAAGGGAAAACTTTTTTATACGACAAACCCGTGCGGAGAAGAAGGTTGAAGGTTCCAGTTTTGTTTTTTCGAGGGCGTGGTAAACGCCCCAAACTGAAACTGAAACGTTGTTGTTGGTGTAAATAGCGCGGAAATGAGGGGGGCATTTGTGGGAGTGAACAATAAGCAAGGAAGAAAATACGAGTGCAATGTGATTGACGTACTAACAGAGCAAAACCAGAACTTAAAGAACGTAGCGTAATTTGTTGATGCAGCAGAAAAAGTTGGAGTAACTTGATGTAAATAGTTGAATTTTGTTGAAGATAATCCTAGTGGAATTTGGTAAGCTAAACAGTAAGATGATGCTGGAGAACAACAAAAAAAACTTGAAATAGTTGATATTTTTTTATAACACAGATGTGGGAGGGTGAATTGAAATGATAGTTATTTTTAAGTAAATAGAAAGCAAATTAAAAATAAAAACGTCATTTAGTTAGCGATTAAATTTGCAAACCTTTTTATACACTCAGAAGCATAGGAGAATTGAAGTTTGTTTATTTACCGCCAGACGCGAATTGTGACGTTCATGAGAATATATTTTCAAAAGAGACTTTGTTGTGTTCAAACAAGATCCCAGTGTGGAAGCAAAATCTTTCAAAGCTGTTTTGCGATGCAAAACAAAGAGCAAAAACTACGGCAGCATCTCAAACACTATCTTTTTTCGGAATTGCGAAGCAAAAAAAAAACAAACAAAAAAAAACTAGCAAAAACCGTATGACATCTTCCTAACACTCTAATCGTACAGATAAAAGTGAGGCAAAAGCGCAGACTTTGAGCAAAGCAAAACTGGCAGCAGCGCGATAGACAGCAGAGAGAGAAAGAAGGAGGGAGAAGGAGAAAACGAAGGAAGGAGTAAAAGAACAATCAGCATGCACCGGTCTGATAATGAAGTGTCTTATCTACAGGAAATTCTACCAAAATTCCCAATAACATTGAATGCTAAAATTACTGCAGCAAAACAAACAAAAAAAAAGAAAAAGGCAAGGATGCAAAACAAATCCAGTGAGAGCAACCGAAACGCGTTGGTTTAGTAAAAATCTTGCATTTTTTGAAGAGCTCGGCGAAAGCGACTGGCAGTGACAGAAGTAGCCAACTTTCAACAAATAAAAAGTAAATCAAACGAAAAACTTCCTAAAATCACTAGATAAAAGAGTAAATAACAGAAAGAAGGCAAAAAAAATCGTGTATGCATTTTATATGACACAATATTATTGGAGGATAAGACAACATTTTCGTAAACTATAGGTGTATATGTAGTTAGTTTTTATATCATTGAATGAATTGAAGTTACATTAAACGAGAGGCAAGGTGGTAATAAGCAAGTATCAACTAGCGCAGTGAAAAAAATACACGCAGCAGAAACGTAGTTAATAAAAACAAACAGTGAATTTACTCGTATTAACACAAAAGAAAAAAACCTACCCACAAATTCATCAACACACACACACACACTCAAACAGAGGAGAAATCTCAACGACCTTATAGGACGGTTCGATGATTCTAGCAACACAACACACACACAAACATGAACAAACAAAACAAATTGTCGCTCACTTCTCGTGTAAAGTCTCTTGCATAAGTAGGAAGTGGTAACGCGCGGTAAGTTTTTAGTAAACAAAACAAAACACATGTTTTCCAACAAAAACCAAAAAAAAAGTCAGAAAACACTTTGATCTTTCGTGATCGGAGAATCTACAACAAAGGACAGCAACTTCTCATAGTTAACAAAAACACTCACACACACACACACACACACACACACACACACACACACACACACACACACACACACATGTTAGTCCACTTATAGCTTAAAAATGATACTTCGAACTAGACAGCGGTTTTGTTTTGATGATTTGTAAATATTAATTGGATTAGTTTTGTTAACTGTTTCAGCGTTTCAACCCTCTGTTTTATTTTCCTTAAGAATTTAAACAAAACAGTTGGAATTACCACTAAAACACTACCTTTACGTTATCAAACAAAGGGATAAACCTGCGAAATCGAAACAAAACAAAACTGCCCGAAATGTTATGGACTTTATTTGTTTGAACAAACATTGTTAAAATTTATCAAAAGGTAGCATTGAGTTTGCGAAGCGAAATGTGAGTTAATGTTTAGGGAATTTTTAAATAAGATTAAGTTATCAGGTGTTAAATTCAAGTGTTATTCGGTTCAAAGATCACAAATTACTCACTCATCGTTGAACGAATATTTGCCGATTGGAGCCCGCAACTATTCGAGAGTGAACACGACTCGCTAGCTGCCAGTGTATTGATTACTTCACTTAGCGAAACAAATATTTCGTGAATTTCTTTGCCTACTTCGTTCGTCGACCCGAGTCACACACGAATATGCTCAGAGAGGAGAGAATATAACAAAATGCCAGCGCGGCGCTCTTTTGACCTGCGCTACCACAGTTTGCCGTCAATTATAATTTGGCTTGGTGGAAATTGATGCCAAATGTGTCTTTGACGTCGTGTAAACAACAAAATTATAAAATATTGTTGATATCATTGTTATTTAACTAATTTCTGTAACGATCAAAGCAAAGCCGATCGCAGACTATTTTGGGTCAGCTTTGAGCGACAAAGCGCAACCGGTTTCTTTGAGCCATTCGTCGCACTATCCGATTGGAGTGAGAGCGAGAGCAAAAGAGAGTTAAAAAAAAACTTCATCATCCCGGTACGAGAATCGAACTCACGACCACTGGATTGGACATCGAGCACGCCGCTAGTCGAAACTCATCCCCTACCGGTCAGGATTCCCAGTGAGTAGAATTACTCTTTGAAGAGATCTGACTTTGCTGAGCCAGACAGGAACCGAACCCGTCGCCTTCCGCTTACAAATCTTTTTACATTTTTTTGTTTTATCAATATTGATATAATATTGAGAAAGTAGTTGTATTTGGGTTAATTTTAAAAAGGGATTTTAAGGTAAAACATGTCCTTCCCAAAGCATATTAAAAATATAGCAAAAATTTGTTGTTAATAGTTAGGATTGTATATTCAATGCCTTGAAAACAGATTTAAAAAAACTTAAAATTGTGAGCATACCAACACTTGACAAAACTTATCTGTTGTATGAAATGTTTAGAAGATCTGGCAACATTGTCGTGAGATTTTAACACTCGATATTTATTGATCAAAAGATTTTTTCGCCGGATCAAAATGGCTTTGGGTAAACTGACTTCAATTTTATATTTTGCTATGGAAAATATAAGATATTCTGCAAATCTGGAAACTCAACCAAGAGATAAAGATATTTCTCGAAAAAAAGTCTTTTATCAGTGAAAATTAAGTAAATCATTTCCAGTTTCAAGGAGAAATCTAGAGTTTTATTTGAAAAGGTTCTATAAGCTATGGGAATACCAAATATATTTAAGAGTATCGAACCTGACATTTTCAAAGAGAATTCAAAAACGGAATTGAAAATTTAAAAAATGAAGATTTGGCAACACTATCTCAAGCTGTGGCCACTAAGTGAAATTTATTTACTGTTCTGAAGCCAGATCTCACTTATCTTAAAGCAATCTATGTCCAGATCCATTATCCGAACTATCGTTGAAAAACGGGCTTCTTATTGAGTCAAAAAAAAACTGGCAACCCTGTCTCAAGTTATGACCACTTAATTTTATCTATTGACTTTTTTGAAACCGGAGAAAAACTATTCCGTTATAGATTTTTATTCATCAAGAAATTTGATTTATACTTACTATCAAAAAAATTCAAAAACTCAATGCTACTTTAAGCTTATGATTTGTTTTCTCTCTTTCACTAAAGTAAATAAAATTTTAAAAAACCTTGTTTGCGCGTACAGAAAACTTCAAAATGACATTAACCCATTTTTATACAAAAAAAAAATCACTAACAAAAACTGCGAAAAAATAAACTCTGTACATAGGAAAACAAAAGAAATGCAAAGCAAGTATCAACATTCAAAGTAACTGTACACTAAATCACATTGACGAGTGTTACTTACGTTGGTAAGAAGTTTTTAATTATTTTCGTACGAAAATGCAGAAAATCTAACCAAAAAAAAAAAAAACGATGATTGAATTACGAAATCGCGAAGCGTGATCAAAAAATCATTATAAAAGCCAAGGGGGTATTTAAACTAACTAAATGGTTAAATAGAATGAAACTAAACTAAAGCCAAACCATAACGCTACTCAACCGAGACAAACAAACACACACAACATTTAAAATGTGCTCAAAGTTAACATGTACAGAAGACGAATGAATTGGTTTGTGTAAACATATAGTTAAAAGTAACGACAACAACAACATTATCGCATCTGCCCGCACGAAGCTCGGCTGAGTTTATTTTTTAAACACTGAGAAAACAAAAAAAAAAAGAGTTGCGAAATTTACACATGAACGCAAAAACGAAAGATTTCAAACTACACAGACACACACCAACACAAACAAAACACTAACACTGCACTTGTTTTGTGTGCCGTGCAAATTACGCAATAATGTCTTGTTGAGTTTGGCCCATCGTTGGTTTTTTGTTTTCTGTTTTAGCTTAGACAATCTCAGTAAAGCGTATTTGGTTTGTTGCAAGTTTTGTGCATTTTGATGCAGTCAAAATTGAAAAAAAGACGAGAGTTTATAAAGCACAGTAAAAAAATCAATTGATTCGTCCACGATATTAAACAAAAACATTATAAACAATAAACGTAAACTTAATGTGACAGAAAGTGTTAAGGGAAAGGTTAAACGCATTGTTAAGTCTATCTTTAATTATACCATTTGTTCGATAAGTGTGTGTGTGTGAATTGCATTATGGCTCAGTAAGTTATCGATAATATTTATCGTCACTAACAGGGTGTTGATCACCGGTATTTTCGGAATTTGTTGAAATGTGAAAATCTCCAGTGTGCGGTTGCTTCGACTGTGAACGAACAGTTTATGATTTATTCATATGTTATTAAAATAAATATCCCCCTTCTCCCACTCCTGTCCACCCAATTTCCCTGTTCCTTTTCAAGCAGTTAAAACAAAATGGCAGCAAAAAATGGCGAAAAGCATCGATCGATAAGAGTTTTTTTTTTGGTAAAAAATGTTAAGTCCATTACTCACAAACACACACACTCACGCGCAAGCCACAGAACAATTAAAAATACTGAACGAGGCGAAAAGTAAGCACACATATTGTGTCGTATGATAAAATCGCATTTAAAATTAATTACACGAAGATGAAAACAACAGCAAAATACAACGAATGTACATTTTTGTAACCTTTTCTCGGTGCACCGCTTGCACGCTAAATTGAAAGCGACAAATGCTCCGCTCGGTTGACGTTAATTAGTTTTAATTTTTAATTTCTGGCAGCTCGTTTTGCTTTATTTGCCACCACTACCACCACTCACCACGCCACAATAACAAAATTAAAAATAAGTACAGCCACACACGACAAAACCCTACAGTGGATATTCCTCAACGAATTTGTAAATATTATCAACTAGAAAAGAAGAAGAAAAAATAACAAAATCACAATTCAATTGGCGTCAAACAAGTGAAAAAACATAAACAAAAAACTTGAAAAATAACACAAGAGAAAAAAAAAAACATTTTTGAACATTATGGCATGACCCTGATTTCAAATCGAGTGTCTTCCAATCACACACGTCGTCGTCGTGTATTTGGCTCTTATCCAAGACAGTAAAGCAACCCTCAACACAAAAAAGAAAACATAACCTAAAAGAATAACAAATCATACCACAGAAAAAAAACAAACGAGTCTCCCCGAAATCATGCCGTCAAAAAAAGTGTTCTGAGCAGCAAAATTCTTCACGTAATTCACTCACAGTTTTCCGAAAAATAACAGCAGCATCAGCGATTAACCCTCAACAGCCGGGCAGGACTAGCCGTGTAATAATATAACCACTCTGCGAGTGAAATATGAGGTTCGAGATAAACGCGTGAACGATTGCGGGAAAAAGTTTCGCAAGATGCAACAGATTCGGTTTGGAGAGGAAAATTTGTATGCTTTCCGGCCAAAAACAAACTGCTTTTCTGCCCTGGAATTGAAAAGTTTTGCTTTGACTGGTGTGGTTTATTCTCTATTTCGGAAAAGTTTTGTGCTTTTTTATACCTCACACACGTTTAAAACCCCTGACTCACGGCGGTTTCAAAAACACCCAAAATGTAAAAACTGGACATTTGGTTTATTGAATCTTAAAAAAAAAAATTCCAGATATAAAAGAATTGGTCCTGATGATAAGTTTTTTGGATTTTTTTTTTGTATTTTTGTCATTTTTGAATAATAATGATTAAAATTCAATAAAGTTATCTTCAAAACTTCTTCAGGAGTTCGGAAGTGTACTAGAAGAGAGAGTTTCATCCTACAGCGGTCCAAAGTGGTATGCTGTAGCTATCTTGAAGAGATCTTGTAGAACTCTGGAAATTGTTTGTTACTTGATATGGAAGAATCATCATCAAAAGAAAATCTTTGACGCTCAACAAAAGAAAAAAAATATAAGGAAACATGGCTTGCCGCTTTCGCGCACGCAAGATCGGTAAAATGAATCTGAAAAAAATATCACCTGGATCGTTCCACTCGCAAGTACATTTACATCCTGTAATTTTTTTTAGATGGGCAATGTATGTAAATAAAACGAAATAAATTAATTTATGTGGTGCTTATAATGCACAGTCGTCTAGATCGATAATTAAGTGTAAAATTGATTTTCCGAAAAAATTGTGAAGTTTTGGAGCTTTGGTGTCGTTAGAAGAGTTGTTGTAAATGAAAAGGGGCAACTTTTGGTTTAGATGAAAATAAGGGTGGTTCACGATTAGGGTGATCTTGAAAATCTAACTTTTCACTTTTTATTTGTCTTCTAGAAAGTTGTTGGGCTTGCCAATCCAAGCAACTTTGTCGAAGACACCCAAAATTTTATCTCGTAATCTACGCATTTTACGACCAAATTTATAGAAAGCATCTGAGCAAACCTTAAAAAAATCAGTTTTTTGAACGTGGCAGTTCGAGGTAATGTTTTAGAGAAAAGTGATAATAGAAGCACTTTAAGAGCTCTAAAAAACAAAAAAAAATATTTTTTGACAAGTAAATTTGGACTGAAGGGTCAAAAACTACAGCCATTTTAAAAGAAAAAAAAATATGAAAATTTAGAATTCAAATATCTCTAAAAGGCGCAAGCCAAATTGAAAGGGAAAACCATATTGGACCACCCTAACGAAAATAGAAAATTGTTCAAATAAGTGTTTTAGTATGTTATTTTGCCCGCTAAATCTTAATCTGCCCTCAGAATTGAGCCTTCGTGTCAAATAATCAATTTTTGGTCATATTTCAGGTTTCAATGATAATTTCACATGGAAACCCAAAATATGACCAAAAATTATTTTTTTACCGCGTTCAAAAAAATGTTTTTTTAAGGTTGACTCAGATGCTTTCTATAAATTTGATCGTAGAAGGCGTAGATTACGAGATAAATTTTTTGATGTGTACCAAAAAGTTGCTTGGATTGGCAAGCCCAACAACTTTCTAGAAGACAAAAAATCCAAAAATATTTCTGAAAAGTTTCAAATCACCCTAATCGTGAACCACCCTAATTTTCAACCAAACCAAAAGTTGCCTTTTCTATTTACAAAAACTCTTCTCAAGACACCAAAGCTCTTAAACTTCACAATTTTTCGGCAAAGTCTGAATACTTCAAATAACTTCCTACAACTTTGTTTCTATGGTAAACAAAAAAATACTCACAAAGTTTCAGCCAAATGAAAGATGCAACAAATATTCGTTGATCTAAATTTCAGAGAATTGTTGATGTTAGTGTTTACAGTGAAGGATAAATATTAACAAATTATTTAAAAGAAAGCAACCTTATGAACATGAGCATGAGCATGGTTGACTGCCAATGAGCTGCTACTCCGTTATTGACAGATCAGCTGAAGTTAAACAATGAATCAAAAATGATCAGTGGGAGCCAACCATCCGTTCACTGTTTAACCTCTGAAGATCCCTACTTTATTGGTCAATACCGGCGCCCTCCCAAGAAGCCTGCAGTTCAACGAAAGGGAGGAATGTTAGTCCGATAGTTGAAGTTGCAGACTCATCAAGCACATAGTTTTTCGCTATATACTTGTTGATACCGCTTGAGGCCGTTGAATCCACAGCATCTCCTTCAAGCATCACGTGATTAATATTTTTTTGGGTTAGTAGGATAAGGTATTGGCTTTTCGATGCCTCCCAAGCTACGACGCTATGGGAAGGACTTTAGTAACAGACCCGTCGGCGAGCCTTCCGAGCAACGATGCTATGGGAAGGTCTTTCTGGTTAACACACTAAATCCCTCACACACAGTTATTTTGCTCCACGATCCAAATTGTCAGTGCGTCTTTCGGTCATTATATAGAAATGGCTTTTTCACCGAAAAAAATAAAATCTTATTCGAAAAATTTAAACACAATCAACCCGACGCCGTGCCTTCCGATCAACGATGATATAGGAAGGGCTTTGAAAATCACAAAAAAACACTTTTCACTCCGAATATTTTTTACGACCACGCGATCCCTTTGCCAATTATTGACCTTTTTATGACAACCTTTTTTATTTTCGAACTACTTGCTTTTATTGGTATTTTTCGGTGGTTATTTAGTATTTGACGGCCAATTATTCTTAGTGTGATTTGTTTAAGATTCCACTATAATTTCGTCAAAAAAGAATTTACTTGAGAATGAGTTTTAAATGTAGTCTTTCCTATATCGGGTGATTTGATCTGCCCTTGGAGAATTTCACAAAAGCCATCAGATACATTTGATTGTTGGTAAAAACTGCAATAAGTAACCCAAAAATGAAGCATTTTGTCCAAGCGTGTACGATTTGAAGAGAATCTGCTTTCAGCGAGAGCTCACTCACACTACCAGCAATGAAATGATTTTTATCAAAAGAGTTTCTCTGAGCACTCACCGCCAGACATGGTATTTCCTCGTTTTCTCGGCCGATTGCGAGGGCCTATAGATATCGTCCCTCGCTCACATCATTCAATTTTCGGCGTTCTCCCAAAACCGCATCAAGAGAGCGAAGGAAGAATGACGCCGAAGAAGGAGCGAGAAACGAACACACCGATGCGGATGACAGAAAAAAATCTCTCGCGAAGCAGGCTCCCTCGCTCAAAAAGCAAGAGAGAGAGAGCAATCGTGATGAGCTCTCGTCCGTAAGCCCTGTTGAAATGAATGCATTTGTGTGCGTGAGACCGACGTGTACGAGATATTTCCTTCGTTTTTCGATGCGATGGGATTGTGATATTCGCGATAGCAAGTAAACCTTTGATCGGTTGCGAAGGAGGAGGGAGAAAATATGGAACGAGGAACGCTCTGAAATACGCATCAATGATAGTGTGATGGTGATGGTTTGCCATGTCTGCTCACGCCAAAAAAAAGTCGAAAGAGCTTTTTAAAAGGAATTTTGATCCCACTAAAAGATTTAAATGTAAAAGGACAGACACCCTTTAATTGTCTGTAAGCATGCTTGTTTGCAGACGAAAACATTCAAATGTAGTGGGTAAACAAAGAGATTCTTTGAAATATTGCAGTCTCATTTATCTTATATTGAGAGTTCTGGAGAGATTTTCTTTTTCTTGAGCCTCTTTCGTAAGTTGTAAAAGTCTGCTAGTGATGCATGATATAAAGCTGCTTTTTTAATTACCATAATGAATAAAAAATCTCACAAACAAGACAACAATCACAATCCTCTGTTTAGTGAAAAAAGCCAAAATACGATATCAGCCCACAACTTTCACATCCTCCTTTTTTTTCCTCTAGGAAAATCCTCACATCTCAAATCTTTCTCCCTCAAATATGTAGGTGTTTGTGTGTTCAGCTCCCCCACCCTTCTCCATCTACGCTCCCCCTCCCCTGAACTGGATAAGGTGTAACTTTATCGCGCGTTGTTGTATTAATTTTCGGGAAACAACGCGCACTTTCACGTTTTTTTTGTGAGCCACAATTTTTTGTTGCGGATTTGCACAGCGATTTGCCGGGGCGCGGGAGGGCTCTCAAGTTGAGAGAGAGAGGAACTTTTTATTTGCTCAACCTGGACCGGTTTGGGTTGGAGCAGTTCATTATTTAGAGTGATTTTATTTGGTGCGATTTTCTTCGGCACGGAAATATGAGATTGGGCACTTGAGTGTATTATTTTGAGGTGGGAAAACTTGACGCACTGAAAGTGAGGATATCAATGATGATTAATTTTAACGAATTATGAAGAGGGGTTGGTTGATTGATAGACGATTGAAACGAAAACGGTTTTTACTGGAATATCAAATTTCGACGCCGTCGTGCAAACTTGTCGTAGGGGAAATATGCCCATTTTAAGCATAATAAGCGGTCGTGTTTGAATGATGCTGGATAACCTGGATTGTTCCTTGAAATTCACTAAAACCAAGTACACCAACGAGTAGAGCAACTTTTTGTGAACATTTCCGTTTATTTTCACTTTTATTATAAGTTTTGCTATTCCTTTTGCAAGCATTTAAAAAAAATATTTCAAAAATGCAAAAATGTATATTGGGCCACGCCCATTTTTCAATTTTAAGCTAAGTTCTTTTTTTCTTCCAGCGCTCTTTTGGGTCTGCTTAGTGCTGTCAAAATTGATGAAATTTTAAGTGAACACTCACAAACCGTAGCATTCATAGCGAAAGTTTCCTGGCAGCACTTGCTCACTCCAACAGGCGCTGCACCAGCATGTTGGTGGTGTTGGTGGCCACCATTTATTTGCCTTCGCTCCTCGCTCGGTTTTCTTCAGCCTTCGATTGGAATATGTAGTCAAAATTGAAACGTCAAAAGACTTAGCGCGTTTGTTTTTTGATGGTGCTTGCTAATTATTTACATTTTTCGGGATTATTTTTCAAGTGAATCACTATGTAATAGTCAAAAGAACATGTTGCCGGTAGTTGGAAGCAATTTTATATCGTTAGCGCAAGTGAAAAGATATTGATGGCGACTTTCGTTAAGCAGTTAACCACTGATCTTGCGTGTGGATGTGTGTGCCACCAAAATGATGAGAAATTTGATCTTTTTGGCCAGTAAATGGCATAAATTTGCGTGCTTACTCGAGGCGGTGCTGTTGCTGGTAAGTTTATAGCCTAAATAGTATTTTTGGAGCTTAAATTGAGCATCAAACTCTCCATATGACGAAGATAGGTGTTTGATTAGAAAGGGTATATTTCCCCTACGTTGCTTTTTGACGTTCCGAGAAAGACACGTTTTAATGTTTGACCTTGAATTAATAAAAAACGAGAGCACGCAATGCAAACAATAACAAACACGTTTTGTGTGGTTGATCATTCTGTGCATCGCCCAGAAGCAGGGTTGCCACAAATACAGATTTATCTGTATTTTACAGATTTTTGAGGTGATGAGGTCATACAGAATCTGTATATAAAGAAATACAGATTTTAAGAAAAACATACAGATATACAGATTTTCCCTATTTTTTATTAAAATCAAATAATTTTAATTCTTTAAATATTTTTTTTTCAATTGCTCGATGAGCCCAAACATTAAATTTTAGATTGTAGAGCATTTTTATGCATTAAAAAACAATTTAGAATATTTTGTTTTTTGAAAAATTGTTTAAAAATGTCAATACAGATTCCAAATACAGATTTTCGTCCCCCTGATACAGATATACAGATTTTTGACCCTCAAAAATACAGAATCAAATGTGGCAACCCTGCCCAGAAGTTTGGTTGAATTCTCTGGAGTCCAGATTTATAATTACGAATGTTTACGGTAGTCGAGCTCGTACCTGTGTCAAACGCGTTCTGACGTGAATTCCCTTTGGCCAGTTGTCGCATTTCCATCAATTTTCAGGCTGTTTCAAGATAGCACGATAAGATTGAAACTTCTTTCATATGAAAAGTGACGAAAATGCACGGAGTTTTTTTCGGCTTTTAGTGAATATCTCAGGATTGAAATCAAATTTTGCGGATCTGTCAAAGTCAAAAGGTGGCGTTCTTAACTCAATTTGGCCCAAAATGCATGTGTCACAAGATATTACGACAACGACGAACTGTTATTTAATGAAATCAAAACTGCAAGCGCCGATTCACGCTTAGTACGCAAAAACTTGCCTCAAAGTTTCGTCATTTATCTTGCGCCGCGTCGTTCCAGTTGATGAAACGTTCCCGAACCATCTCATTAGGCTGGCAAACTCTTGAACCAACAAAGTTTTCCCTCCCACGCGCTCCTTTCAGGTGTGCTTCTTTAAAGTTTTATATCCAAAAGAAATAAACAACGAAAAAAAACCGTAATCCTTTCACTCAAACTTGAGGGGTGGCCTCAAGTTAACGACATCCATTGACGCAACACCTTGGCGCCTCAGCCAACGAGAGCGGAGGACAAATTAAGTTAGTTCGATGTTTTTAATTGCACTTGAGCGATGTTGGAAGGGAGGGGGGACAACTTTTTGACTTCGAAATAGCTTCTCGAAGGGGCTTTTTTTTGTCTCGTTCTGGACGGTTGGTCACGTCGCCGATGTTCATCAGCTTTTTTTATAATTGAAAAACTTTTACCAGGCGGCCTGCCTGGTCCATCGTGTATCGAGTTTCAACCTAACGAGGGTTTCCGGGCTAATCACAGTTTGAGCAGAGTTCGGCAATTGAATTCGAGGTCCACGTTGGTTGGTTTCAACTCTGGATGCATTTCCCTGGGATGTGTGCTCATAGTTCACAATTGGAAAGTTTTCCCAATCAGTTTTTCCAGCGAACCGAGTGTCAATGTGCCCGCCAGGGATAATCCCCCCCTTCCATCAATCGGCGGTGATGTTTGCCGATATGCTTGGAAGCTTCTACGTTCAGCTTGACTAGCAGTGACTGATATTTTTTGCTGCCCGTTATTGACTAGTTTTTCCTCGTATAAGTCAAATCGTACAAGTTGGATAAAATGTTCAAAAGAACACATTTGAGAGCATTTTTGTCAAATTTCAGAAAACTAATATTTCTTAAAGAAAACCTTAGCCACATTTAAACATATAAGGAAATTAAAAAATAAATCAACATTTGTATTGAACTAACCCAAATGAACGGCAATTTGCTACCAGTTCCGATAGCTGTTTATCCCTTGACTGGTTTCTGACTTGGCAGGCATCTTGAAGTCATGAGGATGGAGCTTCTCCTGGGACTTTCCTTCACCATCAAAGGAAAAAATCTAAAGGTTGTGGTATGTGTGTGTACACAGGGCGGGAATTTTTCCTGAGCCAGATATTTGCCAAAAATAAATGGCATCGGGTATGTTTACTTTTGCTCTCGGGATTCAGCCCCGGAATATGGTTGTAAGCTGAACGGTTGATGTTTAAGCGTTATACACTGCTAGGGTTATTTGGGGTTCCCGAGAAGTGGTTGGTTTTTATTAATATTTCTTTTGAAAAGATTACTTTCAGTGTTTCTTCGACTAAGGTTTTAAACTTTAACTCAGATGGTTACAAAAATTTGAAATGTCTTATAATAAGTTTGAAATTTACATCGATGAAATCATTTCAACATCACATTTTTCAATGGTTACGAGACTTCAATGGTTAACTTCTATCACTGGCGATAGATGTCGTGATCACGCTATCTTGTCGCATGACGATTTTTGGGTAAATTATGTAGTGAACGCCAATTTGTGCAAATTTCAATGAACTTCACATACCTCCAAAATTCGAATTCCATCAATATTTTTTTCTGAGATATTCATCAAATATCGTAAATACTCCATGCAATGTTGACACTCTTCATATGAAATGTAGTTCCGATCAGATCGTGCTATCTTCCCTAGTAACATTTTTAAACTTACAGGTTTTATCAGGGTTCGGAAAACCCTCATCCAACCTAAATAGGCTTTTATGGCCTACTTAAAACCTAAAATGTTACTAGGGTTGACACACATTGCAAGTGTGACAACTTGTCCAAGGGAATTTTAATCAAAGGCGGTTTTGCCACTCTTGCGTGCACGTCTTCATTAACATTTTTAACAAAATCTCCGCATAATCCATTGAATGGCTGGCTTAGTAAAACGTGTTTATTGTTGTTTATATTACATGACCTTGTCTCTGTTTATTCAAGATCAAACATTTAAACGAGTTTTTCGTGAAACGTCACAAGGCGACATACGACAAGATAGCACGTTCGAGTCGTAGTGAGACTTCGCAAACCAATGGGACGATCATTACACGAACCATCCAAATGAGAAAGGAATTTTCCTTCAACTCGTCGCTCTCATGCTTACTTGTCGTACGTGCATTTCGGGCCAAATTGAGTTAAGTTCGCCATTTTGTGCAGCTCACAATGCCTCACCTTTTGACCTTCACTGATCTCCAAAATTCGATTTCAATCCTGAGATATTCATCGAAATCCGAAAAAAAATCTGTGTATTTTTGTCACTTTACACAAGAAAGTAGTTTCAAGTGCGACAACTGGCCAAATGGATTTCAGGTCAGAACGCGTTTGATGCACGTACAAGTTAGACTACCGCAAACATTTTTAATTATAACTCGGGACTTCAGCAACCAACTTCAACCAAGCTTCGGGACAATGCACATAATGGTTAACCAAACAAAACGTGTTTGTTATTATTTACATTGTGTACTTTCGTGTTTGTTTATTCAAGGTCAAACATTAAAACTCGTTTTTTCTCGGAACGTCGAAATGGCGGGTGCCACAAGATAGCACGATGATGTCGACAGATACTCGAGTTGTGTTGTTAAGCTGACTATTTTGGTGGATTTTTTGGAAACAAATTTAATCAAACATGTCAGGCTGACGTCTAACGAAAAAGTGTCAATCCCTACCAGACTTTTAACCGACATGGCACGAGAAAACTTACCGATGAAACGTTTGAAACGTTCATTCAGTGAGTGTTTAAAGGATTTCGTTTGATGAAGTTTAGTTTATATATCACTGCTTATTTGTTGCATTGTCATAAAAAAAAGTTGAAACTTAAAATTCAATAATGTTTTATGCCAAATTGGAAAATAAATTTATTTTTTCAAGTTTTTCATTTTAATTTATACTGTTGAAGTTCAAGCCGGATTGTATTTTTTTGCGAATTATAATCCTGATGATTAAACAAAGAGAACCAGCTCTATGACTACGTTTAGTTGGATGAGATTGTTACCAAAACCAATATTACTGGAAGCCGTTACTGCATGGAAAAATTATTGACAAGCAGATTGATGCATCCTGTAGAAATTGATTGGATTTACCGTAAAACTGTAATATGTGTGTGTGTGCGTGTGTGGTCCAATCCAATACCCGCTGGGCACCAGCGAAATTATGGGAAAGTATAGTTTGTATCAGACTTGGGTTGAGCTGATACAGCTTATCTCAGCCCTCGCGCTGCTTTCAATGACCCATTTCAGGATGGCAAAGATCCTAGCGGCCCAATTCCGAGGTTATTGGGCCCTGCCTAAACATAGTACAATAACCAGACGGGTCCTCGACCTTTCTTTAAACTTCCAATCCCATCAGGCGTATTTAATAATTGTTGAAAAGTAGGCAAAATGCGGATATTTCAGTTTGGATAGATCTCACCAAGTTTCTGGTAGTCCTAAGCACCCGGAAGTTATTTTCCCCTATTTTGGTCGTATGCATCCGGAATTCCAGCTTGATCTTATTCTTGCCGACACGACTCACATCCTGGCGTACAGATATGCTGGCAATTCTTGGTCAGCTGCTGCTTCAGCACGAAATCCACGTTCTCCGACCAACCTCAACCGATCGCAGACCGCCCACTAAGCTTGGCTGATCTTCCAAGTACTTTTTCTCCAACTGCAATACCAGTATCAGATGAATTGGCTTGAGCGCTGCTTGATGACGCTTCCAAAAATATTCCTTGGCAAACTGCTTTTATTTCTTTCGCACTATTTGATTTTTCCAACGAGTTGAATACCACCCTTAGAACGAGCTAGCCCACATCACACTAATACTACTGCAAGGGCGAAGCCGCCGTGATGAACTGTCAAACCACCAAGCGACGTAGAAAACAAAAATCGCGAAAAAAAAACTGCCTCTGCTCTCGATGGCAAGGCTGCCAACTCTCTGGATTTCCCGTAAAACTGTAATGAAGTAAAAAGCGAGCATCACGGTGTCAACTTCAGCGAATCAGGATTGAATTCACAATAGAGAAAGTTGATTTTAGAACAAGTCTCTAAACCAATAATTAGTGCACTCTCCATTCGTCGTATGTGGTTCAATTCGCCTGATGGTGAGAAATTTCAAGGAAATTTCATGAGTTTACCAAGGCATAAAAACAATTAGATTTAGTGTTTTGCAGTCATTAATTTTCTGAATATGTAAGATTTGACGAAAACAAAAATTTTAGCGAAAAAAAACTTTTTTTTACTGTGTGCATCGAAAATTTTAAAAAATTCAAAAAAAGCTCATAAACCTAAACATGCTGAAAATTTTAAATTTCCATTGAAAACTTGAAGTTTTTTTTATTAAAAAAAAATCCCATCCAACTTTGAAGGGAGGGATAACAAAAACTTGTTTAAATATTTGTTCCAACATCAAGAGCAGATTATCAAATTTTTTACAGGATTTTTTTTATATACTTGAGAATAGTATCATATTCTAGAACAAGAAACCAACTTATTCTTGTAACATCAGAATATCCTTAAAATGCTCATTGAACCAAATTGCTCCCACACCGGTCCATGTTTGCGGTAAATCGAACATTATTTAATACTTTGCTCTGCTCGGGAGCGCATGATTGCCCCAGGGTGACCACTCAAATTCCATTTTGAAATTCCCGACTTTTTCTCGACTTTTTTTTCAGACTTTTCCAGAATGCTCAAATAATAGGCATTTGTTATCTAAGGAATGATTTCAAACAAAACACTTTTTTTAAGAAAAGTCAATATTAATCACCGAAAAAAAATTTCTCAATGAATTAAAAACAAATCCAATACTAGCATTTTTTGTAAATACAGAAATTAAACAACAAATAAAAAAAAACGTCAATAATTGAATTTGTTTTTGAACCTTCAAACTTTGTGTCCCGCTTTGCCCCACTTCTCGTTGACCTAGAGTGCTCATATTTTGGCCAGATGCTAGCTTTATATGTACAAACAACTCCTGAAAATTTCAGGCAGATTGGTGAGGTCGATTCGAGATGGGTATGCTTTGCTCGTGGACTCGCTCTTAAATCAAAGAATGATTAAAACATAATTGCTGTTATTATTCATTCAAAGGATTTAGAAAAATGTCAAGGAATTCATGAAAAAATGTTTTTGCCAAGTTCCCTTTTTAATTTTGTAATTTTTGATATTGAATTTTCTAATCAATTTTAATTTATCTAGTGGTCAGTTTTTGACAAGTTGGAATCTGTTTTCAAATATTCAATTATGTGACAAAATGAAATTTTATGTAATTTTACACCCTGAAATATGTAGCCCATCAGTATGGGAAACCTACTTGACCGAAATGTCAAGCCCATATATGCGTTTATCCTTTCAGCTTTACATCGGTCTGATGGCCGAGTGGGCTAAGGCGCCAGTCCTTACTGTTGGTGCTGGGTTTGAATCCCGTCGGTTGCAACTTTTTTTTTGTGTTTGTAAAAATTGTACATGCATTGTGTAATATTGAGTGTTTATTTTGACGAAAGTGATGTGCATGCTTTTGCATGCGATTTTACCATCGGATTTTTTGCTGTGTTGTTTAATGAACAAAAATTAATAGTGATCATTTGATTCATAAAAAATATTATGAAAATCTGTGTCAAAGACCCCAATATTCATTAAGATTTTGAATGTCTTAAGCAGCTTTTCCATACTCAAATATATTGAAAAAGTGAAAAGAACCTTAAATTTAAAGAAAGTTACTAAAGCAGAAATGAGTGTTAAAATTGTTACAAAATATTACAAAATTATTAAAAAGTTAAAAAATAATTTTCAAACAAGTATGCTCAGAATTCCCGACTTTTCCCGACTTTTTGACAAAAAATCACAAATTCCCGACTTTTTCCCGATTTTTTGCGGATTTTGGCGAATTCCCGACTTTTTCCCGACTTTCCCGATTTCCCGACTTGAGTGGCCACCCTGTTGCCCCCACTCAAAAGCTCACATGGGCTTGGCGTAAGTGGCCAATGTTGTACCCCACTCCTCCGACCGAACATCATAAAGCAAAACAACAGTGACAATGGCTCAGTACACAGCCAAGACCCCCTTTCTTTGCTCTTGGGTACATCCAGCCAGCTGGCCCCGGAGAACACAAACAGCACGATGTTCGTACGAAACTCCGGACCAAACATGCCAGCCAGTCAGTCGTTTTCGTTTTGTTGGCCCTGATTATGTAACCAAGTTTGTTTGCTCAAATCAAAAGACTCAAATTGGGTGTACAAAACGTCGGATGTTGGCGAAGCGAAAAGCGTGCGCTCGAGCTACTCAAACAGGACCTGCTCCGGCTCTCCCAGCAGCACCAGCCTGAAAGATCTGCCAAGCTGCTGCTGTCGATACATCAACTAAAGAGGACGAGCTGCTCATGTGTGTGTGTGTGTGATCTTGTGTGCGGAAAAGCTCCAGTGGCCTAGTAATGAGAATACTGGCTTTAGGAAGGGAAATGTGCTGAAAACTTATCAATCCATCGAGAGAAAGAGAACAAAAATAAAAGAAAGGCAGAACATTCCGGCTGATTTCGCCTGTATCAGGGCAGAGATTTTTGTCCCTACCCAAAAAGTGCTGGGGAAAGTTTGCGGAGATGTGGGAGCCGGGGGATTCTTATGTAAACAGAGGGGAAAAGCAATAATTTTCTCAATTGGAATCAAATGGAATGGAAATTCTGAAGAGACACAGCACAGGAGTGGTAGGGGAAACGGAGAGCGATCGAGAGAAGGGCCTTTGGAAAACGGTTTTCGATTTATTTTTCCTCGTTGTGGAGGGGAGAACCATGGATGGAACTCAGTGGTATATTCAGTAAAAGTTTTGAAGTACAACAAATCAAAAAAAGTATTTGTTTTTGTATTTACCAATAAAAATATACCAAATAATGGAATGAAACAAACCTTTTTCTAATTTTTCTACTCAATGCTTCCTATGGAAAGAAAAGTTAAGTAACGACTTCAATTTAGAAAAATAGGATGGAATATATAATTAACTTGCTGGAAAAACAAATTCTTAATCACTCTTGATATCTTTTTTGTACCTCTCTGAAATATCAAGAAAACGTTGATTGTTTTGATAAATTTATGATTCAAAAATCAAAAAATAATTGAGCAAATTCAAGCATTTTTTAACATTCCAACGCCCAAGGCTCCGAAAAAGTTGGAACGGTAATTTCAACTCAATGGTTCTCGGGCATAACTCAACCAATCAAGATGATTCTTCTTTTCAGTGATTTGTTAGGATGTCTAGATGATTCTAGAACTTTGCAGAACTTAATTTGATCAAATCAAATCAAAAAGGTGGAACGATATTTTTGGTCGCAAAAATTACAGATTTGATCAAATTAAGTTCTGCACAAATCTAGAATCATCTAAACATCCTAACAAATCACTGGAAACAAGAATCGTCCCAATTGGTTGAGTAGCCGAGCTCCCGTGGTCTAGTGGTACGGGTTTCGCTTTGTAAGCGGAAGGTCGATGGATTGAAACCCATCTGGCGAGGCAAAAGGGGTAGGTGGCGGTCGAGAGGGGAATTCGGCTGCTGCGGGAATTGATTTGTCAAGTCCCAAGCCTCCCCAAAACCCATCACATCCAATCTCTCGGACGATCTGTTGGCGACTGAGTCTGAGCGTTGAAGAACTCTGCAGCAATACACAGAGAAGAGCTTCAAATGCTACTTTCGACTCGGTCACATGCTCTCAGGCAAAATTCGAGCTGAAGATTGGGCTATATGATCGGTAACGATCTCTAGATGGGTCAAAAATAAACGAGATTTCCCCTCAATCTCGCTCATCTCCACGTCTTCGGATCGGTCTCTCGTGCTCGTGTGGCATGGCATTGAGTGATTGGTTTGGGGAATGAGTGGGGGCAACTGCTCGAATAATTCGTCAAAAAACTGTCTCGCTCAAACAATAGCGCTACGGAAGACGATCGTTCGGCAGGCTGTGTATAGCAGCAAAACAGAAAACCTGAGAACAGATCATACTACAATAGATACGCAAGTGTCGCAGTGGTCCGTGTCTGTTCACAGTAAAAAAAAAAAAAAATTGGTTGAGTAATGCCCGAGAACCAGCGAGTTGAAGTTACCGTTCCACCTTTTTTGGGAGGCTTGGGCGTCCGTGTAAGTTGGACATGCGTTGGGCGTTCCAGTGTTAAATTGGTATGTTTTTGTTTTGTTGGAATCCTGCAAAAAATGGATCCAATTCTTCTTTATTATTGAAACTCTATTAATTTTAATCATTTTACAAGACTTGTGTAATGTTTGATATTTGTTTAAATCTTACTTAATTTTTCAAAAGGTTATATGTACATGAGATTTTTGTTGTTTTGGAGTAGTAATCTAAAAATCTTGATTGAATTTTCAAAACATGCAGATAGGACTTTTTGAAAATTTTATCCAGAAATTATGTTTTCGCTATTTTTTAAATTCTCGTTCAACTATATGTTTTTAATGTCATAAAATGCCATCTTTTGTGCTACCGTGAGTGGGGGTGACTATGGGTCAAAAATCGATGCACCTCTCGTAATTTTTTAATAACAAAAACAATTGAAATAACATCAAAAATCTTTCAACGTAGATTTGTTCTTAGATAGTTTACTAACATTTTCCCAAAATATGGTGGATTTTGATGAACACTACCTTAAATGCCAACAGTTTGAAAATTGAACCAATCTCACCCCTCAGAGGGAGTGACATTGGGTCAAATGAAACTAAAATGATGCTCAAATACAACGATATGGTAAAACCAAGTCATCCAACAGTGTTTCTTGTTCGAGGGAATCGTATTGACATGCTACAATGTTTGAAGTGGAGATTTTCAAACATTTGGGTAGTTTTCGAGCAATTCCAACAAAAATATTAGAAAAAATGATTTTTTGAGAGGTAATTTTTGGCCAATAGCGTACCTCAACTTTAGACAGCTGCCAAAATAACAGGATTTGTTCTAGGAACGAGATTTTTTCAGCGAAGTCATCTTAAGATGTCCCCTACACAACCCATTTTTTCGAAAAAATCATATTGTGAAAAAAAAATCGATTTTGAAAGCTTGGTCATGGCTTTTTCATAAAAAAGGCGAACGATTTAAACATTTCTATGGAACACTTTTCGATATAGAACTTCATTTCACATTTAAAAAGAAAGTCAAAACAGTTTTCGAAAATCATGGGAAAAAATCGTTATTTTTTTAAACTGTAACTTTTGATAGAGACGTCACAAGCAATACCTTCAACTTTGACGAAGACACCAAGTCGATCCGAGAACCCGATTAAAAGTTACAGATTTTTGTTTATTTTCATATATCATTATATGGCAGCTGCCATAATTTTATGAAGACTTTTGTATGTCTACTTTGGTATAAAAATCCAGATTTAATATCAATTTAATTTTTCAGAAACATAATTTTTTCACCCGGTGAGAATTTGACATAAAGCCTGGAGCCTTTTTGTCTCAATCTCAAATGCCCATTCTTCAAATGTCATTGGTTAGTTGGTTAATTATTAGTCGCAAGATGATTATACAGTCGACTCTCTGGTTGTCAATATCCAAGGGACCGTCGAGGAAGAGAATCGTCAGTTTACAGAACGATGCAAAATGAAGACTCGATTGAGAGAATCATGGCAACGTCCAGCAAACAACAAACAAACTAATGTCAAACACCCTTCAAAGCTTCGTTTCGCAAAGAAAAATGTCTATGCAAGCCATGAGATAGTGACAAGTGACAATATTGACAACCGGAAGAGATTTTTAAAGCAAACAGAATCCAAGGGACCGTCGAGGAAGAGATCCTTCAAGCAAGAGAAAATATCGAGGAATAAAGCCAATCGAAGTATGCAGTTTGAAGGGACTGAAGAATACATCGATAGATGGAGCAATATTGATATCGAGAAGATCGACTGCCAGGGAGTCGACTGTTTTCGTTCAGAAAAAACATATTGTATTCACAATATTAGAAAAATATTAAGGGTACTCAGTCTTCAATGTTGATCTATGACTAACTTACAAAAATACCTTTGTATCGATATTGCACTTTGTCGATCTATTATGAGAAGCCTGAAAGAACACTTACACGCGCAAGCGTAAATGTGCTGGCTTTTATGCTTCGACTTGACGATTTGTCTAAGAATTTAATATGAAAAAATAGGGTAAAAATATGATGTTTAACACTATTATGGCTATGTCTCTGCAATGTAATTTGGGAAAAGCTTCAAATTTTGGGCCCCTAGCAGTTTGTGCCGCATGTTTTCGAAAAGCTTTTTGTTTGAAATTGAATTCTTTGGAAACTTTAATATTCCAAAAAAATAGCTCTAAAAAAGCTTTAACCTCATTTGCGGCCGAAAATTGTGAATCGAAAAATAGAATGTTCGTCTCCGACCCCACAGCTACAAATCTGAAATATAAAAATTGTGGGTTTTAAGAGCGGTTTTCCAATGATGGAAGGCACACATTTTTAAGAGCCGATACAGACATCGCACAAGTATTTCAGAAAAAGAGCTCTCAAAAATCAGGCTTTGAGTTTCGAGTTTCGAGCCAAAATTCAATCGAAAGAACGCTTCAAAACCTTCAAATTCGAAATAGCACTTTTTTCTGGGACGATTTCAAGCCATGCACGAATTTTCAAAGTTTTTTGAGAAAAGCGTTTTTTTTAAAGCAAAACTTAAACTTTTCTTTTGTAAGAAAGGCAAAAGGTTTGATCCAAATAAAATGAAAATGAAAAATAAGACCGATATACAAAATTTCTGCGCAGGCTCAACTTTAGGTGAAGCATGAAGTTGGGGGTCCCTAGAAACGCGTGCACTTTGAATTTTTCAAAAATATTTAGACAGGACCGAATGATTTTTCTCCAAAGTTTGTATGAAGAATTAGTGCTGTTTGCTGCTTCCACATATTGGAAGCTTTTTTTTTGCTTGCTTGCTACAAAAACTGTTATAAAATGTTACATTTTTTGCAGAAAATCCACTGTTGCAGATTTTGATACATATGTTTCCTTTGGGTGTGGTCATTGAACCGACAATCGGGACTATTGGGCAATTAGTTTGAAGATCTTGATACGATTTTTGACTTTAATCTCACCTAATCAAACCAACCAGCAGATTTTTCGAAGGGATCCTGGAGAAAGCCTTAGCTTAAATATCGCCTTGCCTTCTGCTTGTCATTTATTAACATTTGTAGCCACCATAGGGACGTGGTGTTACATCGTGCTGCCATCTGTTATTAAAGTGCATCATCTAAAAATAGATGGCGTCCTATCTTGCCCACCAAAATGATGTTGATAAAGTAGTTGGTTTCGTTTGAGCAAAAGTGGAAAACGTAGTCTAAAAATAGCGACGCCATCCCCCTATTGCATTAGAATGCATTGAAACATCACAAACGAAAAGCGGCCAGACCTACTGCTTAAAATTTACAGCAGACATGATTCGTGGAAGCGGATTGAGTTTGAGCACGGAGTGTTCAAACAACACACATTTCTGACACTACAAGGGAGGAAAAAGCGTGGGGACACACTTTGGAACCCTCTGAGATGGGACGGAGTATTTTCACGAACGATTCGAAAAGTAGAATAGCCTTGATCAACTCAAATTTTCTACAATCCAACTCAAAACCATCCATCCTCCCCTACCCCGTCCCGGGTTGACCCCTGGCTTTAAGGATACAACACCAATAATGTATCGGAAAAGTACGACCGCTTCTGGCTTTCCTCGCCTGCCATTGATGAAACGAAACCACCGGATCTGTGCGTGTAGACTCCCGGTTGTTGGCTGGGAAAATTCATGGCCCGGGGTGAGGCGAGAGGTTAATGCTGGAATTCATTTCATGCCCAAACGATTATGGCTCCGTCTGCGGTGACGACGACGGCGGGTCCCCATTAAAAGTCGTGCTGAGGCTGGCGCTGGTCCCAGTCGTCCGCTGGCCTTTTTTCCCCGCAACCACTTTTCAAGGGGAGGGGGGGAGGGGATCTTCGCAACCAACATTATATAAATCGGTTGGCATTAAACAAAGCGAATCGAGAGGGGGGTGCGATGGGGGTGGTGAAACATTCGAGATGGAATTTTCTATTCGTGGGTTTTGCGCTTTTCCTCGGCTCGGCGAAAAATTCCTCGGAACTAAACGCAAGAAATTTTCTGTTTATTTTACTTATTATCTTCTCCCCCTGTCGCGGGTTACTTTCACCACACCCTCAACCAAAAACAAAAGGGGAAAAAAACTCTCGAATTGTTTCTCCTTTGGGAATGAGCGCCTGGCGTTAAAGGGTGAGGGTCTGTGTGTTTAATCAAAAGAAAACACAGCTTCTGGTGGAAGATTCGGTCATTAGTTGGGAAAACAGCTAGAGTTGGCAAGTCCGCATTTGTCCGCGTACTGGCAATTAGTGGCTGCTTATACGCAATTATAAGCGGGAGGCAGAAGCTTCAAACGGCACTGAAGTGCTGGAAAAATGTACTTGTGTTATATAGTTTTAAAGAACGATTCTCTTTTTTAAATATAACTCTACAATAATGATATAGAGGAGTTTAAAATCTGATGAATTAAAAAAACGAATTACAAAAAATAGCTAGCAACTAACTAAAACACTTAAAAATGTAACTTGTTTATTAAGCGTTATAAGCAATTAAAACAATAAAAAAGAAGATTGTAAATTGGATTACTCCATACTAACCATTAACTTGACAAAAAATCGAAAACAATTACAATTTTAATCAATTCTCATTCCAGATTTGGATTTAGAAACCAAACTCACTAAAAAAACATTTAGTTTACTAATTTTCCGATAAATTACATACATTTATTGATATTTTACTCCTTTAAGACTCAACCCCCATTCTAGACGCGGTTTGATCTCCACCCAGAACTAAGCATCGGTACACGAGAGGATTTTTCAATAAGTTCACACTTCAAAAAAAGTGTCGATACCGAGACTCGAACCCGAGATCTTCGGCATATAGAACTGCGCCTTTGCCGTCATTTGTTCATGTTAGCCACGCAATGGGATGAACTGTTGTAATGAACGAATAAACACGATTTTTTGTTGTTGTAGCACGAGAGGTCTTTACTCTCGCCGAATAGTACTTTCCTCTCGCTTCTTTTCGAAAAGACTATCCGCATAGATTTTAACTTTGGGTGTAAATTTACCAAACATGCATTTATTGAGCCAAATATGCATCTTCCGGAAATATTGAAAAGGAGAATCAAAAACAAAGTTCATTTGTTTATTGTGACTTTGCCAATGTTTGAAAAAAAAAAACAGGAGCAGTTGAATACATCACAACTGACCAATACGTTGTAGTTCACAAAACAATGTTATTCTCTGAGCCATTTTGGTAATTCAGCAAAAAAAATAAATACACTCAAATAATCGGATTTTCCCAGGAATTATGAAAACAAACAAATAGATAATGTCCTTAAAATGACAACATCCATCATTGTTATGAATTTTCCTTAGACGATAAAAAGTTAGCTTCGTTTGCAACATTTTCACAAAATTCCTTTTACAAGTTGATTAGAAGAGAACCCTGCACGTGTTGATACTTGTTGGTCACGATTTTTATATTCCTTTTGTAGTTATAAAAATCACCAAAATCAATTATTGTCAGGTAGTTGATACGGAAAAAATAAAATAAATCGAAAAAAGGAAAAAAAATAATCAAAAAAGGACAGAAGCGGGTTAGCTCTAACTAAGCTTCGACCCTCATAATTCTCTTAAACTCAAATAACTTTGAAAAGCAAAATTTGAAAATAGATTTTCTGCAGCTATCTTGTATTTTTTTTTGATTGGATTGTCAAGTCTCTTTATAGTAAACATTCTTCAAAATAGAAAAAAAAAAATCAAAGAAATCGAAAATTTAATCTGATTTTTTTTATCGTGGGGACAGGGTTACCAGGTCTGAAGGGTAAAAAATCTGGCAAAAAATCTGGGAAAAATCTGGCAAGCCACTTTTCTCAAAGTAATAAGTAATTTTTTGTTCAAAAACTGTGTATTTTAACTTTTTATACATTATAGCTTCACAAAATAAAAAAAAATACGTCAATGAAACAATGTGAGGAAGAAATAGAAAATTATTTTTTTCTAATTGGCGCAATGCCAGATTTATCTGGCAACCTGGCACCCCTGCGTGGGGATAACTATTGGCCAAAAATAATATACCTCTCGTTATTTATTAATAAAAAACGTTACTTAATCCACCTTTAGATGGTTGTTGCCTTCCTCATATTTAGAGGGTAATGCTATCCAAAATAGATACACAATACATAATTCAGGGCACTTATGTCCTTATAACTTTTGATAGGGGTGTCAGATCTGCAAGCTACTGAACTATTTGGAAAGGTTTTTTGATTACCTATCCAACGACAGGTCGCATGATAGATCCGGACAACGTTTTCATCGAAATATATGAGATCCGGCCTCTAAAAAGTTCATATATATTACTTAGGTGCTTATAACTTTTGATAGGGTTGTCAGATCTTCAATCTTTTAAACTCGTTGGAAAGGTCTTTTGATCACCTATCCATCGACAGGTCGCATTAAAGATTCGGACAACGTTTTCATCGAAATAGATAAGGCCTCTAAAAGTGCATAAAAACACTTAAGTGCGCATAACTTTTGATAAGGTCGTCAGATCTTCAAAATTTTGAACTCGTTGGAAAGGTCTTTCAAATAACTTTCTAAAAATGTATAACACGACGGGGTTTCTTACAAAAACCACCCTTTTTACAATCTTCTGGACTTTTGCTAGAATCGTTTTTTTAGCATAACTTTTGAAGTACTTTACTAAACTTTATAATTTTCAATAGCGACTTATGGAACCCCAAGACGGATCGAATAAGACCAATACGGTCCAAATCGGTTCAGCCAGTGCCGAGATAGTCCAGTGCAAATTTTTTTGATCAACATCAACACCACACACACAGACATTTGCTCAGAATGTGATTCTGAGTCGATAAGTATACATGAAGGTGGGTCTAGGAGGTCAAATTAAGAATTTCGTTTTTCAAGTGATTTTATAGCCTTTCCTCAGTAAACGACAATTCCGTGTAAAAGGGGTGTCAAACACGGAAAAAAATCAATTCTCAAAATCGTTAATTCAATTCACGAATGCGAGAACCACGAAAGAATATAAATTTAAATTTAAAATAAATTCCTTCGTGGTTGTCACGTTCGTGAACTTAATCCACGATTACGAGAATTGATTTTTTTCTGTGCAGTTGGTCTCAAACAATCGTGGTTTGAGTGTATCATAACACATTGTGAAAATCGGTTACTGAAAAATTGCGTAAGACATTTTTGAGACATATTTTTTAAAGAAAAAAAAAAACACCCACACCTAAACTTTAAATTGCTGTTAAACTGACAAGATTTGTTCCAGCCGGACTGATGACATGATTTTAATTTTCAATCAGGGTTGAGTTTTAATAATTAGAATAAAGACCAATTAAACTAAATTACACCAAATGGCCAAAGGTCATCTCTACGAACGGTACTTGTATTTTGTTTAAAGTGGACTTAATTTTTAAAAAATCTGGATTTTATAAACGACAATCTTTTGAAAGAAATCTTTTCATGAAATCGGAAAAATTTGCGATCGTGACAGACGTCACGTTTAAAAAAAAATCACATAAGAAGATTCAATTGTTTTTTCAACATTCAATATATCTGCAAACATTAATATTTTCATAGAAAGTTGCAAACTATTGGGGCTAGTTTTGAATTAAAGGTGAAGATGAGTAACTTCAATCCATATAAATTGTGGCATCATTTGAACATCTTAACTGTCAATTTTGAATGACTGCGATTTCAACAATCGACCCTTAGTTACTTTGATAATTGTAATAAAAAAATTACTGAGCTTAAGAAAATATAAAATTCCCTCAGAAACCGGCTAGCCCTGCTCGTGCTGACTTCGTTAAAATTTCCCCAATATTTCAGTTTCTAGAAAGTCTATGAACATTGCTTGGGTCGTGGAAATGATATGTTTCCCTCCCCCAACTCCCTCTCCAAACAAACGAATAAGCAAGCACCTGCACAAATTGGCACACTACATACACACATACAGATACGCGCGTACTGCTGAATCAAAGAAGAAAAAAAAGAAGTTAAAACAAAATCAAACACTGAGGAATTGCAGAAAAAAAATAATAAATGGAAAAACAGAGTGATTAATCTTAAAACCCTACTACTAACTACAAGCTAACGCGATAAGTAAGCAAGCAAAACCGAGGTTGTTTTAATTAGTAACAAAAGAAGAAGAAAAGAAAACACTTTATGAAGCTAACAAAAGCCGTAAATGTACATTGCATATGTGTGTGTATGTAAATATCAGATTGTTTTATTGTTTTTTTTTTTCAGTTGAAACTGTGTCAAAATCTGTGGCTACTTCCAATGGACGTGACTTTCACGTTTTACAATCAATCTGTGACAAATAACAAAAAAATGTATTGAAACACCCCCTCCACCAGAGTTGAGGCAATTTTCTGATTTCGGTCACACACCAGCTAAGTTCGCCTTCCGCCACCACGTAGACAATCGCGCTTCCCACGTGTACAGTTGTTTGAGTTAGCTCGCGGAGAGAGCATTTTTTGGTCTTTGTCAACCTTCTTTTTGGCATCGAGCCCGATCCTTGATCGAAACGAAACTTGAAGCAGAACTCAAGCCAACCGAAGTACTTTAGAGAAAAATACTAACATAACACAAAACAAAATCGCATACAACACATACGTAGCAAAAGCAAAAGTTGTACAAAACGTGAAAATAACATGGTGAGACATTATTGGAAAAAAGGAAAAAAAGACACTCAGCCACAATTCAAGGACTACAAATAGAACGGTCAGTTAATCAATCTTAGCTAATGAACCTATCATTATTGACAAGTTGAAGTAATATTAATGGAAAATAAACATGGGAGAATTAATAGCACAGACACACAACAAAAAAAAACGAATCGACGTGTAAACTGTATGCGCAAATTACCTTTTTTATGAGACAGAAAATTGCAGTAAATAGTATAGATATTGAACAAAAAAACATCTTATATACACATCCATTTTCAAATCACGCGTTTTTTACATAAACAGTTATCTTTTGTAAGAAAACACTCACTAAAAATAACAAAAAAATAACACTCTGCTAGGTGATAAATGACGTGTAGTTAAAAGTGAATAAATTTACAGAAAAAAAAACATTTCCCAAATACACATTTAAACACCACGCATACATCCAAGTCTAACCATCCTATGAACGGAAAATATTCCATTAAAACCCCCACTCATGTGTGTACATTCACCAATTTCTATCGCGATTGATCGAGAGCGTCGAAGCAGTACTCACACCGTTACTCAACGATTTTTAAACAAGAGAAGTGTCAAAATTAACAAAACCCTCTCATCACACTGCGCGAGCAACTCGCTCTCGATCGCGTGCGCGCACGCTCTCTCTCTCTCATCGATTCTTACTCCCGTTCATCCATATTATCGTGTAAGAATAACAAAAAAAAAACTCTTTGTTTTGATTGTACTTATTTTTTATGAAAAATATTTCGTGCAACTTTTCAATTAAATTGATCAAATGAAATTAATTGAAAAAGGAAAACAAAACAAAAACCAGAGCTGTGAATCTTAATCGACGATGTTGGGGTTTTCGGAACCACCCTAGTGAGGGCGGCCGGCGAGGGGGTCCACGTGGTTGGCCCGGACCTACCTTTTTCGCGACATCCCGGGCACTGGCGGTGACGTAGGACGTAGTACGAAGGTTCTATTTTAATAACAAACTTTTTCGCGCTTATGAAAAAAAGCCTAGTGTCACGAAGCTAATAGCAGTAAAAATGTACATTTTTTGCACAAAATAAAAATACACGAGAACCACCCCGTGCCGGTTCGGGTCAACCGCGGAAACTCCTCCACCAGCCGTTCTCGAGGGCTCACGTGACATCTCATTGGATTCTTGAACATAGTAAAGTTGTAAATATATTTTTTAATGAAGGTAAATAAATTTTTATAATTGTTTTCGAAAATAATTTATAATAAGGTTAAGGATAACGATAGTGTAAAAATATGGTTAATTATTTATAAAAGTGGGAGGAAAAATGTAAGTAACGATTTTTATCAAAAGCAAAAAAATAAACTACCAAAAATTAAACATAAACTAATGGAACGTCTATACTAAAACCCAACTATACCTGCGAAGTAAGGAACATGAAAACAACTCCGACGTCAGCAGAAATGAGTTAAACTAATCCTACAATGATATTAAATTTATAGATAAAACAAGAATAACAAGTAACGCAACACTAACAGACAAAGTGGAAAGAAAACGGATTCTTAATCATAACTGCATAAGTATTGTGATCATTGATTAACTTAATGTTACTGTCACATATAATGATGAAACAAATCACTGGAGAACACCACAAAATCTCGAAAGAAAAAAAAGAAACGCAAACATGACAGCAAGCGAAAACAAACACGAACCATCGCCAACTGGAGAAAATAGTGAAACCCATTCGAACAACCACAACACAATATAGCAAACAGTGAAGAAAAAAAAAATCAGACAACACAAACACGAAACACAAAACAGCACACAAACGCATGTGGAAACTATAAATTTAGTACATTGACAACAACAACAGCATAAACAGTGGTTAGACGAAAATGTGTGCAAAAAAAAAGGAAAAATGAAGAACTTGAAAATACACACGTACACCCAAAATAACACACGAAATGTAGACAAACTGCAACTGTGGAGAAAATGATGATAACAAACGTCATGTGACATAATTAAAGAAAAAAAAATTAGATTGTATATTATAGAAATTTATTAATATATACATATATAAATAAATGTTACGCGTTATTAATAAATTATAAAAAATAATTTGAGTGCTTGATTTTTTAGAACATTCCGAAATCGCCAAACAACTTTATACCTTCAACCGATTATCAATTCGTGGTTTCACCAGAAAACTGTTATTACTTTTAGCGAGACTTAAATTAAAAATCTGATGCATCGACGAAAAAAAAAATCAAAATCAAACCATTTCGCTAATCCATCCAATGATCCCCTTTTTCAAATATGATTGACACGTGTCTATCAATGCCACGGGGCAAAGCAAGAAAACAAAAACGTTTACATGACAATGTCATCAGTTCTAAAAGCCTTTTTTCCGCTTTGGCACACATCATGTTTGTGATCACTGCACAAATTACGTGCGTTGATCGGCTGATGCAGGTTGGCTGAAGGCGAGTAATAACGCATGTAGTTTAAATGAGTTTGGAAGACATTTGTTTTAAAGCACAGACTTTGCTTGAAAATATTGGTGCGTTTTTTCTTGGGAACTAAAACAAAGTAAACAAGGTTAGCACAAATCGTTTCAGATTTCCCGAGCAGACAGAAATAACTTAGGAATAACATTTTATGTTATTTGAAAATACTAGGCCAATAATATTGTATGTTATTTAAAACAAGATTTGTTATTCGTCGTTATGAATTTTTTGTTATTGGATTGTTATTACACGGCGTGTTTTCTAGAACAAACTTTTCAGGAAAAAAAAATCCTCGCTACTTTCAAATGTGTCTTATAGAAAATTTTCTCAGTTTCCAATGCTTCTAAGAGCGAAATGTTTCATCGGGAAATTTCTGTAATTTCTCTATTTTAAGTTTTTTGGTTTCAAATTTCTTTATTATTTATTAGAAACATTATACTAACAGTTCAGAAAACTTGTCAAATGATGTGTTTCATGTGTCATTTACTCATCAAATTGTGCAAAATAAGACAAGAAACAACTTTTTAGAAGGTTGCAAACCGCTTAACATTTTGAAAATAATGTTTTGTCTGAGTTTTTGAATGTGTGGGGTTTATTCAGCAATTTAAATGATAAAACAGTGCAAAAATATATTTTTTACAAGAAAAAATATAGATTTCTCAGAAATTTCCCGATGAAACATTTCGCTCTTAGAAGCATTGGGAAGCTGCGAAAATTTCCTATAATACACATTCGAAAGTTGCGATAACTATTTTTTCTCTTTAAGGTTGCCCAGAAAACACGCCGTGTATTGTAATAACAAACTAATAACATTTAAAAAAAGTTATACTATTTGTTATACTACTACAGAGTTCTTCGACGCTCAGACTCAGTCGCCAACAGATCGTCCAAGAGATTGGATGGGATGGGATTTGGGGAGGTTTGGGACTTGACTAAGTCAATTCCCACATTAATCGAAATCCCCTCTCGACAGCCACCTACCCCTTTTGCCTCGCCAGATGGGTTTTAAGCCATCGACCTTCCGCTTACAAAGTGAAACCCGTACCACTAGGCCACGGGAGCTCGGCACCGCGCACTTGGGTTTGTGTTCGAACATCCGTACAAAACGGAATCTGAGAAAAGTTGCTGGTTGGAGGCGGGTGAGAAAAGTTTGACAGAAGTTCAAACAATGTTTCTTTATACACTCAAACCCCCTGTTGGTCACTTTTTCGTTTGACACTTTTTTAGTTTGTGCCCCGTTGGTTGGTCAAAGTCAAACTAAAAAGTGACGAACTGTCACTTTTTACACGGCGTTCACGCACACTATCAAACAAACGTTTGGTATTGTGTGTGAACTCCGTGTAAAAGTGGTGTCAAAATAAAACTTGATCCCACTCGTTTGACAACAGTTGGTGTCAAACCATCGGGGTTTGAGTGTATATGAGTCACTCGCGAACAAACAGAATAATTTTCAATGTTCTATGTCGATTTTTTTTTATCTCTTTGAAAAAATGTTTTGTAAACCCTACTAACTACGTTGTATCAAACTGAGTCAGTTGCTGATACCAGTTTAAATTGATAAATCAAGTTTTTCGATAAGGGATTCCTTAAATATAATCAACAATGACTTTTGCAGCAGTTTGTTCTAAATGTTTCACAAACAAAACAAAAATGCTGTTTTTTTAAATAGTACTTGTTTATTTTTTTAACACATTCGCTCCACCTTGTTATAAAATTGTTGCACATTCCAGATTCGTTTATCTGAAGTTTTTATTATCTGAAGTTTCGATTATCTGAAGTTTCGATTATCTGAAGTTCGATTTTTCGAAAAAATTAAAAAAATCAAATGATTTTAGAGTAGTTTACTGCCCATTTTCGCATAAATGTCTCATATGCAAAAACAGCATGCTGAGAAAAATGTATTTGAAGTTTGACCTACACATAAGGCTATGTGTTAATCTTTCGTGAAAAAAAATTGGATTTCCTACTGATTTCTCGAAAAAAGTACTGGATGGACACGATTTTGAACCAAAGTGCACTCAAAATTGATGAAAATGCTGCTTGGAAAATGAACTTCTTTCAGAAACGTCGTAGACCCGCTTTCATGTATAAATCGGCTCGAATCGAATCGAAAAACTCAACAAATGTGTGTGTGTGTGTGTGTGTGTGTGTGACACAAATTCTTACTTAGTTACTGGCTTAACCGTTTTGTTCAAACTGGTCGTATTCGACTCGGTTTAGGGTCCCATACATCGCTTTTGAGTTATTTGAAATTATTTTAAATTTTGATAAGTACTTCAAAAGTTACATAAAAATGTGTTATCACAAATATCCGGATCTCACATAAATGTAAGTAAACTATGTCCGGATCTATCAACCGACCCATCGTTGGTTAGGTAATCGAAAGACCATTCAAACGAGTCTAAAACATTGATGATCTGGCAAACCTGTCTCGAGTTACGATCACTTAAGTGATATTTATGCACCTTTTTTCCGGATCTAATAAATATGTAATATGTTAGTGGCAGTGTGTGGCCGAATGGTTACGCTGTCCGCTTTGTAAGCGGATGATTCTGGGTTCGATTCCCATCTGCTCCAACCTTCCATCGGATGAGGAAGTAAAATGTCGGTCCCGGCCTTGGTTGTTAGGCCGTTAAGTCAGTCCAGGTGTAGGAGTCGTCTCCATGCCATAAGTACAAACAACACACCAAACCAAGCCTACTCCGGTGGAATCGCTGGCGGCGGTTGGATTCACAATCCAAAGGTCGTCAGTTCAAACACTAGGGTGGAAGGTTCCTTGGAGTAAAAAGAGGTTTGGGTGCTCTCCCCATTCAAGCCTTCGGACTCCTAGGTTCGAGCAGAAACTTGCAATAGAGACCACAAAAGACCCGGGGGTCGTTAATGTGGTTGGTTTGATTTTTTTTTTATATATTTTTGTAATTTGTGTTCAAATGTGTGTGTTTCATCAAGTCACCCACTGTTTGTGAACAGTGAGGAAGGGATGAACCACAAAGGTGAATTAAGTTAGTTTTTTTTTGTGATTCGATTATCCGAAGTGAAGGTTTTCCGAGGCCTACAAATAATAGAGTCTGGACTGTAACATACAAAAAAAAATCATCAATTTTGATGCAGAGCATTTTCAGCTCAAAACAGTATTTTTCAGGTACTTGTTCAAACGACTCTCTTCGATATCAATGCAACTTTTGTATATGGAGCACTCGAGCTCTCGAAAATGACATTTGAGAAGGGCGTATGTTATTTAAATATTTTGGTATAAGGTAATTTAAACATTGCTGTGTCTCAAAGCCGTTGCATTGAATCAAATAGTGATAAGAGACAAACTTGTTGGAAATATGACGGGCTTTTCAAATCGTTTATTAAAATATAAAAATGTATGAAATGTTTGATACATTCACTTTTCAATCGACTAATGTTGAACAAAAAGTTCTTTAACTAATCCCAGCCTTTTCAGATATCATTAGCTCTATCAAGTAAAAGCCTTGTTTGCCTTACGCCATGACAAATCCATACTCTCTCTACTTTCCACTTGTTTACGCTGGATCTGGTGGGTACGCTAATTGAAACGGTAATTCCCTCAACAATCTAGATTACCTACTTCTGGGCTAAAGAAAACAAGCGAGCAAAAGTAAAAAAAAACATCGTCATTCCCCCACCATCCGGCTCGATTCTTCCGCGGACGGATCAGAATCGTGGCGGTTGGCACCAGGTAGTGCAAGGTAGCAGCCAGCAGTGATGAATGGCTATAATTATCACCTTTTGCCATTCGAGGGCACTTGCCAAAGCGAGAGGTTCGAACTCATTACACACACACACACACCGCCACATTTCACCTGCTAACCAACAGGTCACAGTCCCCGGCCAAAGTCAGACGAGAAAGTCGAGCACGTGAGAAATTATTTTAAATCGAGAGCTTTCCATTGCCTGCCCGCTGCGCCAGGGTTCTAATTGATGGATGAAAGCAAAGTTTTCCGAGCGGGATTTTTTGCCTTTCTTTGCTGTGCGGTATGTTTTTATTTTATTAGAATAAAATGAGACAAGTATTGCAACTAATACTTGTTTGTGTTCATTTTTAACAAACATAGTAATAAATTCCAGTGAGATCACGGAAAGTGGATCCAGCGTCAAATAAGCAAAAGGAATTCACTGGTTTGATTTTGCTAATATTTGCAGAAAAACTTGCTAATCCAGAGAAATGATTCTAGTAACCCGTAACTAAGTTTTGACAACCCAAAATCTATCAAGAACTCTAGCAGAAATTATACTCAAAGTTTATTAAGGCCCATTCAAATATTTTTCCAACAACGTTCTAAAACGTTCCAAAAAATGAGGTGACAATTTTTTTCAAAAAATTTCAATGTTTTATTGGAATTAGAAGTCTAATCAACTGAGATAAAATTGAAATGCTTTTTCTTGCGTTTAGAATCATTTTTAGCATGTGAGCAATAACCTGAGATTTCGGTCAAGAAACTTTTTTAGTGCCTTCGGTATGCCCAAAGAAGCCATTTTGTATCATTAGTTTGTCCATATAATTTTACATGCATAGTTGGCAGCTGTCCATACAAAAATGATGTATAAAAATTCAAAAAACTGTATCTTTTGAAGGATTTTTTTGATCGATTTGGTGTCTTCGCCAAAGTTGAAGGTATGAATAAGGACTACACTGAAAAAAATGATACACGGTAGCATCTGTCATTACACTGAAAAAAATGAAACACGGTAAGAAAGAATTGGAAATTTTTTATTTCACATTTTGTCACATGATTTGCAAAAAAAAAAACTATTTTTTATATGTTTTAGGGGACATCATTTCACTCAGCGTCACACCTCTGCCGCGAGTAGACGCGTTTAGTTTTTTCTCCGCCGGGCAGAAGTCGACCGAACCATTGTGCCTTTTTTTTTTCTTTTGTACTCTTCCAATCACGCGTCGCGATCTCGTCGCGAGTGCTGAAAAATGGGAAGACAAAACACGATTCGCATCGATTATGGTGATCTTCCAAACAAGCCGGGATTGCAGAAGGCGCAGAAATTCTGCGCCGAAAAACTCGGACTGAAACGTGGAGAAGTGATCCGCATCCAGACCAGCCATACCCTTGGGGTAACCTTCGTGACGGTCGCTGACCTCGCCCTTGCCCTTAAGGTATGCGAGGAACATGGCAAAGCCCATGAGTTGACCGGAAGCGACAAAAAACAACACCAGGTGACCATCACCATTGAAGACGGAACAGTGCTAGTGAAGCTGTTCGACCTATCGTCTGACGTGTCGAACGCCGACGTCGCAAAGTTTCTCGAGCGTTACGGCGATGTGCGTGATGTCTACGAGGAACAACTCGGCGACGACCAGGAATTCGCCGGGGCCTACACAGGTGTCCGCTTAGCCAAGATGGTTGTACGGGAGAACATTGCATCCTGGATAATTATCAATGGCGAAGAGACCAAGTGCTCATATTATGGGCAACGGAGCACCTGTAAACACTGCCACGACTACCTCCACATAGGCGTGGGTTGTGTGCAGAACAAAAAATTGCTTGTGCAAAAAACTTTTGCCGACGCCGTCAAGCAACCGGCGAAGCCGCAACAACCGGCGAAGCCGCAACAACCGGCGATGCCGCAGCAACCGCTCAACCCGCAGCAACCGGCCGACCAGCAGCAGCCGCTCAACCCGCAGCAACCGATCAACCCGAAGCAACCCAAACTGAAACCAAATGGCGGGAAGTTGAAGCCGAGCGGTGGTAAGTCCAAGCTGATTTCGGACAACTTCCAAACAAAACCAACCGACGAGGGAAACGGCTCATCTCTTTTGATGCCCCCACCCGCGGACGTGCAGCCATCGGGCAGTGGGCTTATCCCCGCTGGAGGTGCAGGTTTTAAAAAATCTGGCCGTGACAAATCCGATGGCCATGACACCGACTCGTCGACCAGCAGCAGAAAACTTCGCCCAAAGGGTAAAAAACCAAAATACAACGACGACGCCAACGACGACGAAGACGAGGAAGACGAGGAAGAGGAAATATAATTTTCGATTTCTCGTCTTACAACCTTGCAACCGTAAATATCAACAACATCACCAACGCCACAAAGGTTGACGCCCTGCGAAGCTTCGTCCGTACACAAGAACTCGACATCGTGTTTCTGCAAGAAATTGAAAACGAGCGTCTCACGATTCCCGGTTTCAACATTATCTTCAACGTGGACCACGCCAGGCGCGGAACCGCAATCGCTCTAAAAGAGCAAATTGGATACAGCCACGTCGAGAAGAGTTTGGACGGCCGCCTCATTGCGCTGCGTGTCCAAAACACAACGCTCTGCAATGTCTACGCTCCGTCGGGTACCGCACTCCGTGCTGAGCGAGAACGCTTCTTCAACGGTACGCTCGCGTACTACCTTCGGCACAACACCGATCACATCGTCCTCGCAGGCGATTTTAACTGCGTGCTACGACCGTGCGATTCCACGAGCTCAAACCCGAGCGCCGCGCTACAGACGGCCGTCCAGCAAATACAACTGCACGACGTGTGGCTGAAGCTGCATCCCAATACACACGCACCCACGTACATCGTACACAACGCCGAATCCAGACTCGACCGTGTGTATGTGAGCGCGGGACTGTGCGATCAGCTGAGAACTGCCACGACACATGTGTGTTCATTCACGGACCACAAAGCGCTGACGGTGCGAATCTGCCTCCCCCACCTCGGTGGCGAATGCGGCCGCGGGTTTTGGAGTTTGCGCCCCCACCTCCTGACTCAGGAGAATAAAGAAGAGTTCGCCGTACGATGGCAGTACTGGACGCGCCAGCGCAACCGGTACCGAACTGCGCTGGACTGGTGGACTTCGTTCGCAAAACCAAAAATAAAATCCTTTTTCAAGTGGAAGTCGAACGAAGTCTACCGTGTCCACCAAGCGCGGCACCAGCAGCTGTACGCGGAATTACGTGAGGCGTACGATGCCTACTACCAAAATCCCGCCATGCTCACCACCATCCACCGCGTGAAGGCACAGATGCTGACGTTACAGCGCGAATTTTCGCAGAATTTTGCGCGCGTCAACGAAACCCGCGTTGCCGGCGAGAGCCTGTCCACGTTCCAGTTGGGGGAAAGACGAAGAAAGAAGACGACGATCACGCGCCTTAAAAATGCGCGCGACGAAGTTCTGCAAACACAACCCGAAATTGAGCAGCACGTGCTTCAGTACTTTACAGAGCTGTACGCCGCAGACCCCGCGGGAGCACCACAGATCGACGCCGGCATCGGTTGCGAGAGGATTATCCCCGCCGACGATGACACGAACGCGAGTCTCGTGGAAGAGATCACGCTTGAGGAGATCAAATTAGCAATAATTACGAGCCCCAAGCGTAAATCACCAGGGGGCGATGGTCTAACTGCCGAGTTCTTAAACTGGGCGTTCGACGTCATCTACCGCGAACTGCACGCGGTGATGAATGAACTGCTGGTGGCGCCCGTACCAGCAGAATTCTCCGAAGGGACCATCGTGCTCGTGAAAAAGAGCGGCCGGAGCGCAGAGAACATCTCCTCGTATCGTCCCATCAGTCTGTGCAATACAGACAGCCGAGTCTTCAGCCGTATCATGCGGCAACGATTGACCAGAGTGCTGCAACAACACAACGTTCTCACCGCCTCGCAGAAGTGCGGAGAGCACCGGAGCATCTTCCAGGCAACTCTCGCGCTGAAGGACCGAATCGCCAGTCTGCTGGCCCGAAAGGTAAAGGGTAAGTTGATCTCTTTTGACCTCGACCACGCTTTCGATCGAGTATCACTACCCTTCCTTTACCGCACGATGCTCTCTCTCGGGATCAACCCTGAATTCGTGTCTCTGCTGGAGAGACATTTCTCCCGTGCTGGATCTCGTATTCTTCTCAATGGGTTTTTGTCCCCACGGTTTGATATAAAAAAATCTGTTCGTCAAGGGGACCCACTTTCGATGGTGTTGTTCTCCCTATACATGCATCCACTGTTGGTCGAACTTGAACGTATCTGTATGCATGGGGATCTCTGCGTTGCTTACGCAGACGATGTGTCGGTGGTAGTAACATCGACGCAGAAGATTGAGGCAATCAATCAGCTGTTTGGTCGTTTTGAAATAGCCGCGGGCGCGCGCCTAAACCGACAGAAAACCGTTGCAATCGACGTGGGGCGCGTCGAAGGGAGACCGCTGGTCGTTCCCTGGCTGCGAACGGTCGAGAAGGTGAAAGTGCTTGGCATTTTCTTCGCCAACTCGATACGCCTGATGATCAAGCTAAACTGGGATGCGCAGGTGACGAAGGTGGCGCAACTAATCTGGATGCACTCGATGCGCAGCCTAACGCTACAGCAGAAGGTGATTCTATTGAACACCTTTATTACGTCCAAGGTTTGGTACTTGGCGTCAACTCTTCCACCGTACCAGGTGCACGTGGCGAAGCTGACAGCGACGATGGGGACGTACCTGTTCCGGGGCCTCCCAGCGCGCGTCCCAATGCAGCAGCTGGCGCGACGCCGCGAAGACGGCGGGCTGAAGCTGCAACTACCGGCGATAAAATGCAAAGCACTTTGCATAAATCGCCACCTCCAAGAGATCGATTCCCTTCCCTACTATAAATCCTTCCTAGACCGAGCTATTCCTCCCCCGACAAGCCTTCCCTGCCTAAAACTCCTTTGCGAGCAAACGCCCTTGCTCCCCGCCCACATCCAAAACTTCCCCTCCAGCGATCTAATCAACCAGCACTTCCTGGACGGAACGGAGCGGCCCAGGGTCGAAATGAAACAACCGAACCACAACTGGAAGCGACTGTGGAAAAATATCTCGTCTCGGAGACTAACTTCCGGCGAACGCAGCGCGCTGTATTTGCTGGTGAACGAGAAGACGGAGCACCGACGGCTGATGCACGTGATTCAGCGTGCAGACGGCCCGAACTGCCAGCACTGCGCGGCGAACGAGGAAACGCTGACGCATAAGTTCAGCGAATGCCAGCGCGTGGCAGCGGCCTGGGCGCAAACACAGCGAAGGCTGACGGCGATTGTCGGAGGAAGGCAACAGTTTTCCTTCGGTGAACTCTTCAGGCCAGTTTTAAACGGGATTGCAGACGAAGAAAGAGCAAAATTGCTTAAGAATTTTATCAACTACATCGTCTTTGTTGACAACTGTTCAACAACTGCGATCGATGTAGCCGCTCTTGACTTTGAGCTCAGCCTGATCCGCTCCTAAGCAGCGTGGTGTAACCACTGACGCGCCCGGAGGTCCCGGGGCCCCCCTGACCACAAGCTACATTTAAAGTGGAACAGGGAACAACCTCCGGCTCCTCCGGGGCGCCTGGCATCGACACCAACGCACCAGCGAAGAATCCACGGAGGTGCTCGGGAGACCCGGGGTCCCCCTAACCACAAGTCTTTGGAGGAGTGGAATAGGGACAACCCTCCGGGCTCCTGAGACCCCTGGAAGAGGACGCAAAAGGGGTAACCCCCCATCCCCTCGGATCAAGCAAGCATCCCGGCGAGGGACAACGATCAACGATTCACCGGCCGAACTACAACACACCAGTACAAGTGAAACTCTTATACGTTTAGCATATTCGAATATAGGTTATCAAATTTACTGTTTAATTTTAAGAAACGTCAAATAAACAATATTTTATATATAAAAAATAAAAAAAAAAAAATCTTCATAAAAAAAAAAAAAAAATCATTTGCCAAAATTTCAAAGATTTCCAGAATGTGCAAAAAATCTTTGACCGAGTTATGAATTTTTGAAATTATACTGACTCGTTTCAAAAAAAAAAAAAAAATATTGATCGCAAAAATATTTCAACTTCATTTTTCGAATAAAAATCAAATTTGCAATCAAATAGTACAGTACTGAGATTTTTGATAAATTGCACCGATTTTATGTAATAGCCATTTTCAGGTTACTTTTTGGAAAATAGTGCAGCAATTTTTTTTTAAGGTTAGTACCCATGTTTGCCCACTTTATAAAAAAAATATTTTCGAAAATCTGAGAAAATTCTCCATACTTTTCTTTTTGAAATTAGTCAATATAACCCTTAGCAGCTAAAATATTGCCATGCAAAGTTTTAAAAACAGGAATATTGATGTTTTATAAGTCTCACCCAAACATCCCGCCATTTTCTAATGTCGATATCTCAGCAACTTATGGTCCGATTTTCAATGTTGAAATATGAAATATTTTTAAAATTTTCCGATCTTTTCGAAGACAATATTTTCAAAAATTTTAAATCAAGGCTAACATACCAAAAGGGCCAAAAATTTAATTTTACGCCCTTTTAAAATGACAGTCTTGATTTTTCTCAGATTTTCAAAAACATTTTTTTTCAGAAGTGGGCAAACATGGGCCTTATTTAAAAATGGGAATAACAGCGACTATTTTCAAAACACTTATCTAAAAATGGCTTTAAAGGCCGTTGCAAATATTTTTTGAAGTTTATGTCCCTCGGCTCTGACCAAAGTCGAGGCGGGGGAGGGGGGAGGGGCAAAAAAAAAAATAAATGACAAGACTAGGTATCAACAGTTGGATGAAAAAAGTATTTTGAAATGCATTTTACACGCGCCCAGTTGCTTTCCAATCATTATAGTGTTCAAAATATCGAGGTATCGACGGATTTTTTTTCGCGAAAAAAAAAAACTTTTCGCTGGACTGTTCATTGGTATTTTATGAAAGTTCAAAATGTTTTCAAAGAAGTTCAAGCATGGCAAATATGATTATAAACGCAGGAAAATGCATTTTAACTGGTTTTCAGTTGATTAAACTTTAATTTTCACTAAAATTTTGAAGTTATTCGAAAAAATAGTTTTTGCCCCCTGATTTCAGGCCGACTTTGAAGGGGGAGGGGTGACATAAACATTGAAAAAAAAAATGCAACGGCCTAACTTGAACTGGTGCACTTCATCAAAATTTCACTACAGCATTTTTTGATTGCAAGTTTAATTTTACATCGAAAATGAAGATATTTTTTTTTTTGCTATCAATATATCGATTATTTTTTTAAATCAGTTTTTCTTTTGATTCATAACTCGGTCAAAGATTTTTTGCACATTCGGAAAATTTAGGAATTGTTGGCATATAATGTCCCCTAAAACATATCAAAAAATTAAAATAGTGGTTTTTTTTGCAAAACATGTTTTAGTGACAAAAAGTTAAATTAAAAATCATCAAAAAAAATATGTGTATCATTTTTTTTCGTTCGTTCATTTTATTTCTTATAAATACATACAACTTCACTAAATCGATCGAAAAAATTCTTCAAAGGACACAGATTTTTTAATTTTAATATATCATTTTTGTATGGACAGCTCCCAAATTTGTATGGAAGATTGGAGAAACTATTGATGAAAAGTGGCTTCTTTGGGCGTATCAAAAAAACTTCAGCCGCATTAAAAATAACAAAATTTAAATCATGAAAAATACCTATTTTGTAGAGAATTGCTCTTTTGCCTTAAAATCGGACCGTTGATATTTTCTCAAGTGTTTTGTTTGCGATATTTTTCGAATTTTCCATTACGGGGTGTGTCTTCCGGTATCACCTAAGATCGCTCTTGGTAACCTCCGGGGTACTTGTAGAGTAAACCGAAGCGCGAGGTTTTTTTGCCGGGCCGATTTTTCAAAAAATGCCAAACTTTGAAGGGCTGTACCGAGCTCCAGGGTGCTCCAAATTTCAATGTTATATATACCAAAAGATGCGCAAGGATCTGGCCTACTCGCCAATGATTTAGTGGCCAAAATGCCTCAAAAAATAACATTTTTGAAAAAAATCTTTTTTTACGGGTTAAACCCCATTTAAAATTCAAATGAAAAGCGCCAGCTCCTGTTACGTCCAATCAAGTTCATATTTTGGATTTGGGCTAAGTATGCCCACCGGAACAAACCCTTGAATGCCGGTTAAAAAGTCATTTTTGTTACATCCTAATGTGCACTAGCCTTTTCTGGCTTTAATTGAAATGAAAATTTCCAATATTTGGGTGGTGAATGTGTCTACGGTTATGCTGTATGCTCGCGAAAAAGAAATCGAAAAAAATTAAGCGTATTATTTTTGCGGGCAAAAATAATGTTTTCGCTGGTTTCTTAGTAAATTTCTTGTTTGATATACAAGGTTTAAAACACCTAAAATTAACCAAATAAAAAAAACTGGTTTGCAGATTGGTAACTGAAGTAACTGCAAATAAAATAGTGAAAAAATATTCACTGTATTGTTTCTCTAAGTTGTTCTATGACCTTTTCAAACATAAAGAGCTGTACGGGGCAAGTGTGCGCACTTAAAATTCCCAATCAATTTTATATGGAGAAAAAAAATTATCAAATCGATTGATTCATAACAAAAATATGTTGAAACGATGAAAAAGTTGCGTCCATGCAAAAAACATCAAAGTTTTAAACAAATAACCCAAATATGAAGTTTTCTAAAATTCAAATTATCAAAACATTGAACTACTTGTCACAAATATATTTCGAATCACTTATTTATTTATTTTTTTTTTTTTGAAAAACTCTGGCAATACGTTTTGAAGGAAATTGATATTGCTTCCTTTTGATAACAAGGTCGAACAATAAACGATCCGATAAATTTCAGTAGAAACCAGAACGTTGTTTGTTAGGTGCGCACACTTGCCTCGGGCCACTCTAGCCCAGGTTAACAACTCGATTCCTCTGTGCTCTCTTATACTAAGCTTGCTGGTTTTCCTTTCTAGTTAGCATAAGAGATCACAGAGGCATCGAACTGATGCAATACAGGAAAAATCAATTTATTTCAAAGACCAATTTTTATTCGATTTTAATTGAGATTGAATATGTTGGATTCGGTATACTTCTAAGATATGCATTTAGTTAGATTTTATTAATTTGAGTAATTCTGTAATAATTTGGCCAACACATGTACCAAAGTTTACATTCAAGCGAATGCATGCTGATGGACTGCATAAATCAGATAAATTATGTAAATTTTACCAAACTTATCGTACGAAATGGTGTTCTAAGCTCAAACGTTGCCTCCTAGTTGAATCGATCATTCCTTCCATCCCGTTTGCTTCCCGCTTTTCGCTCCCAGTTTTCTAGATCGGTGAATATTTAATTTCTCAACCTCCTCATTCTCAGCACTTTTTTTTTCCTCCCGCTCTGGACTCTGGAGAGCTTTCTGGGCGTGGGGAATCCGTTCGCGGCGCGCAGTTGAAGCTGTACGTCGGCAGCCGAAAGTGGCTGACTTGGTGCGCTTGTTTGCGCTCAACTTCTGGACGATTAAATATCAATAGCACTTATAGTTTTGTGTGCAGGGCCAACTTTTGCGAGCTGGGAAGAGTAATTGATACATGCCAAAATGGTGCTCAATTGTTGGTTGGAAGTTTGTAATGGAACATAGTTTTAATGGCTGTTCACTAATTTTGCAGCAGCAGGACCAGCTGAGGTGGACTCGATGGTTGGTGATAGTTTTGGCATCGATTGGCCAGTGTTTGTCACAGGCATTGGCCGCAAATGGCACGTGGATCACCGAGTTGGGGACCAACGCCACAACGGAGGTGGAAGCTTCACTTGGTGCCGATTCGTCGGGGCTGTTGTCCAGAAAGAAGAGATTCGTCGTTTTTCCCGAAGGTGCAAGTTTTTCGGTAAGTTTATTAAACAGTAAAATCATGATTACCGTAAGTTCTAAGCCTCAAAGTGACTTATTCAAAAAATGATTTTTCTTCAGGTTGCGGTGTGCATGACGGTCGGAGTGTACGGCAATCCCAACTACCAGATGTTCAGTTGGGCGTTGAACTGGGGCATCGCGTACAACTTGCCGAACCAGACCCTGACCTACCAGCAGGACCTGATGATGCCGAAGCCGATGGCCCAGCGCAGAAACCGCCGGGATCTGTACCACAAGCTGGAAGTGGCCATGAATAGGTAACGTAACACTAACTTTTCAGCAAAAGTAATCAAACACAAACTTCTCGCGTCGTCCCCAGCATGGGTTACGACGGTCGCAACTGTATCCTGAGGGCGCTGTGCGAAAGTTCGCAGTACTTTGGCCGCAAGGGAACCAACATGGTCGCGGAGATGCTCCGGTCGCTGTTCAGCTTTCCCAAGTCGAAGGTGCTGTCGATGGAGCACGAGGACACGCGCATCTACGACGCGGCCCACCGGAAGGGCAAGAACCGGGTGATGTGTCAGTCGTTGTACCCGGAGTGCGGGTTTTCGCTGCTCGAGCTGGGCCTCGGCAAGTACGCTAGTCCGTACAGCTTTATGTGATTGAGACTGAAATAAATGGTGTTTTATAGAACGATTTTGAGTCATTTTTTGTGAAATCATTTGCTGTTGTTATTTTTTTTTTTAATATGTTGAGTTTCAAAAACTGATCAGCTACGATTCTACAAATTTTCGAAATTTACTAAGCAAAGTCAAGTAGAATTTGGCTATCAGGAAAATTGTGCAATTACATAGTAGAGTGTAACAAAATTGACTTTTTGGCGGGCATTCAGGGGTTTGTTCCGGTGGGCATACTGAGCCCAAGTCCCAAATATGAGCTTGATTGGACGTAACAGGAGCTGGCGCTCCGCCCTTCAATTTTAAATGGGATTTAACCCGTAAAAATACTTTTTTTCAAAAATGTCTATTTTTGAGGCACTTTGGCCACCAATGCGTTTACCAAAAACATCATTGGCGTGTAGGCCAGATCCTTGCGCATCTTTTGGTGTATATAACATTGAAGTTTGGAGAACCCTGGAGCTCGGTACAGACCTTCAAAGTTTGGCATTTTTTCGAAAAATCGGCCCTAGCAAACGCGACGCTATTTGATTTCTCTACGGAATCGGTCTTTTTTCTTTAATTTTAATTTTTGTATTTTTTAATCCGGCTGAAACTTTTTTGGTGCCTTCGGTATGCCCAAAGTAGCCATTTTGCATCATTAGTTTGTCCATATAATTTTCCATACAAATTTGGCAGCTGTCCATACAAAAATGAAATGTGAAAATTCAAAAATCTGTATCTTTTGAAGGAATTTTTTGATCGATTTGGTGTCTTTGGCAAAGTTGTAGGTATGGATATGGACTACACTGAAAAAAAATGATACACGGTAAAAAAAATTTGGCGATTTTTAATTTAACTTTTTGTCACTAAAACTTGATTTGCAAAAAAACACTATTTTTATTTTTTTTATATGTTTTAGAGGACATCAAATGCCAACTTTTCAGAAATTTCCAGAATGGGCAAAAAATCTTTGACCGAGTTATGATTTTTTGAATCAATACAGATTTTTTCAAAAAATCGAAATATTGGTCGCAAAAATTTTTCAACTTCATTTATCGATGTCAAATCGAATTTGCAATAAAAAAGTACTGTAATAAATTTTTGATAAAGTGCACCTTTTCCAAGTTATAATTTTTTTTGGTAACTTTTTTGAAAATAGTCGCAGTTTTTCATTTTTTGAAAATAGTGCCCATGTTTGCCCACTATTGAAAAAAATATTTTTGAAAAGCTGAGAAAGTTCTCTATATTTTGCTTTTTCGGACTTTGTTGATACGACCCTTAGTTGCTGAGATATGTATTACCATGCAAAGGTTATTTTTTTTTCTCAACTTATTTTTATTAGGTCCTTTTAGGTGCTGTGACCAGGTTGGGATCGAGGATCAGTAAAACAATAAAAAATAACAAAAAAAACTCCTTAAATTCCATACTTGGAGATCATGTAACTGACGAGGGTTACTTGGTCCAAGCGGGTCTTGCAGGTCTTGAACCTGCCGATGTACTCGGAGAAAATCCCCCACAGCTCAGCTGAACTGTAGAGTACCTCCCCGGCTTCCTTCTCCGTGGCTCCACCGTCTCGGGGGCCACCTTGGCTGCTTCCTGCGGGACGAGGGCGATCCTTGGATTTTCCGTCCGGAACTGCGCCCGGCAGTGGAGGGAACTCCGCCGGCGTAAACGCCGGAACTGCTGGACTCTGCTTCTCCGCCTTCCTTGCCGGCGGTTTCGGTTTCGACGCCTGCTGGCGCCTCCGGATAAAGTCCGCACGCTTGGGGCAGCTGCGGTCCGTGGCTTCGTGGGCTCCAGAGCAGTTGGCACACCGCTTTGGCTCGGCTTCCTGGACTTTGCACTCGTCCGTCTTATGAGGACCCCCACAGTTGTTGCACCTCCCCTTGAGGTGACAGTTCCTGGTTCCATGACCCAGCTGCAGGCAGTTCCTGCACTGGGTCACGTTCGGCCGCTTGTTCCGGTAGGCCTCCCACCGGATGATAGTGCTTGCCACAACTTTCACTGCAGATAGCTTTTTCAGATTGGTGTATCCCTTGGGGAAGACCACAATGTACGGAGTTTCGTCCACGGTGGACTTTTCCTTCCGTTTGATGGCATGCACCTCCAGCGCATCCAGCTTCAGATCCCTCTTCAGCAGGTACTTGACCTCGTCCGGTTTCAGTTCATCAGGTAAACCACGAAGAACTACCCGATGATTTCGTTCGCTCCGCCGTTCGTGGGTGTAGAATTCCACTTTCTTCTTCTTGAAGAGCTCATGCAACTTGTCAAAATCTTTGACAGAGAAGCAGGTCACCTTGGTTCCAAATCGGGTTAGTTTGTAAATCGGGTTGAAACCAAATTTACAACTTTCCACTATTGCCACGAGCTTGTAAAAATCCGTGGTGCTCTTCACCACCAAAGGTGGTTGCTTTTGTTTACCTGCCAACTGGCCGGGTGATGAAACCGCCGGGGCGTCACCTCCTCCTGCTGGGCTGGCATTGTTGTTGTTTTCGTTTTCCGCTAGCGGGCTGAACTTGTTGTTATTGAGCACATTCTGCTCCACTTTTCCTTCTCCGACGACAGCTCCGGTGATCTCAGGGGTCTTCTTCCGCATCCGATTTCCGGGGATGAGTTGAAAATCATCCGTCTCGGAGGTCTCTTCCACCTCCATCCGTCAAACAACCCGAGGCACGATGCCTTTAGCGCTCACGTCACACACGTCTACACTCTTGGAGCTGTCAGAGCCAAGAGATGCAAAGGTTAAAAAACAGGAAAATTGATGTTTTCTAAGTCTCACCCAAACAACCCACCATTTCGACGTCGTCGTGCTATCTTGTCGCACCCGCCATTTTGACGTTCCGAGAAAAACGCGTTTTAATGTTTGACCTTGAATATTCAAAAACGAGAGCACGCAATGTAAACAATAACAAACACGTTTTGTTTGGCTCACCATTCTGTGCATTGTCCCAAAGTTTGGTTGAAGTTGGTTGCTGGAGTCCCGAGTTATAATTACAAATGTTTACGGTAGTCTAGCTTGTACGTGCGACAAACGCATCCTGACTTTTCTGGCCTGAAATCCCTTTGGCCTTTTGTCGCACTTACATCAATTTTCATGGAGTGACAAGATAGCACGACAAGATTGAAACTACTTTCATATGTAAAGTGACAAAAATGCACGGAGTTTTTTCGGGTTTTGTTGAATATCTCAGGATTGAAATCGAATTTTGGAGATCTATGAAGGTCAAAAGGTGAGGCATAGTGAGCTGCACAAAATGGCGTTCTTAACTCAATTTGGCCCAAAATGCACGTACGACAAGTTAGCACGATTGCGACGATTTTCTAATGTCGATATCTCAGCAACTATAGGTCCGATTTACAATGTTAAAACATGAAACATTCGTGAAATTTTCCGGTCTTTTCGAAAAAATATTTTCAAAAAATTTAAATCAAGACTAACATTTCAAATGGGCGTAATATTGAATGTTTGGCCCGATACAAACATCAGGGGTTTGCCTGTAACCACCACAAGTTATCGCGATTTTACGAAAAAAAAAGTTTTGAAAAAGTTAATTTTTGCGTTTCACTTTGTTTCGTCATCCGTGACTGTCGCTGATCAACTACGAGCTTGAAAGAAAAACATGAAATTTTTTATGGCTTTAGTAATATTTCAATAAAGTCATGCTCACAAATCAAACCAGTTGGTGTAAACAAAGGAGGATTAAGGTAAAAATCCACAAACTCCAATTCATTTGTCATTACCGGCGCCTGCCATGTCAGTTTGAAGATTTCGATTTTAAGGGACAGGAATGTTAGTAAGCGCAGGTTGCTACAGTTCGTATCATTTTGAAAGCCTAATTTTCCTATGGTAATGCCGTTTAGCATTCATTATCCTCAGTTTACCCTCACCATCAACTCTTTATTTCAATCAATTGTCTATCTCGCCTGTCATGTCGTCGCTCACTGTCTGGACAGTTCAATTATTTTCCATTTTGATTCAATGATTAAATGATGGCTCGATTAAGCTTCGGAAAGTCGAAGCGAAAACGGGGCAGAAATTGTACACCTCATCCGGAATGAATTTAAATTAAATCAATTATCATCCTTGAAAGGCCTTTCCCGCGAACGCACAGCCCCTTTTTGCCAGCACGACACGTGTCAATGGCAGATTTTGGACTGATTGAGGCTCATGGTGATCTTATGGGAGGGAAAAATAGTTTGGTCATAATCAGTTTTAATTTGATTATTTGATTGTTGAGCCCTTTTTAAGTAATTTTTAATATATTTGTTTCATTATTCTTCAAATCACTTGAAAATGGTGTCATTTATGGAATATCTTGAAATTGTTAAAAATTTAAGAATGTCATTCTTCTGAAATATTACAATCAAACGTAAGTGAAATGTTTATAAGCTACAGTAGGGTGATCACTAACCTACGCAATATATTTTGTATTTTTTATTTCAAAACAGTTTATATTCCAAGTATAAATCGGTAATTCTTAAATAAATCGGATCCATTTTTAAACAACGAGAGTTAAAAAATAGGTTTGAAACAAATTTCCGGTTGTGGAACATGAGATCATTTCTGGACATCCTAGCCCAAAGTCATCTAAATCAATGGTCCAAATCGGCACGCTCCCGTACTAAGCCGAATATTAGACAATAATCAAAACAACCAACAAAACGAGGCACGAGCCCAATTAGAGCAGAGCATTTCGCCTGGTACTAATGAGTCGCGGACTATGGAAGTTGTACTAATTAAAAGTTTTAATTCCAGAAAGCAAAACAAAAGCCAATTTTGCTCAAAATCCCTCCGCTCTTGGCTGGTAATTGATCGGCGGCGTACAAGTAGTCTAGCGTGATTAAAGTGAAAAATGGCTAGAAAATTAGCTAAACTAATGGTTATCATCCTGATGGCATACTGGGGTGCAGCGGTTGAATGTGGTGAATTGAACGGAACAGATACCTCTGGTAGTGATCAGCTTCATTTGCGCAAAAAACGATTCCTGCTGTTTCCCGTCAACGCAAATCTTCTGGTGAGTTATAAGCTGTATGGTCAAACATTGAAACGTCAAAAAGCTCTAAAATACAATATTATTCTCACAGTTCACTACTTCCGGCAACAAGGCAATGATTTTCAAAGGCCCGGGTGGATACTTTACCATACTTGAGTTGGACATGTATTACCCCCTGCCAGATTATCGCTTTCGCTTCTCAAAGTTTCGACTGGGTGAGGTGGCCATACTCCCGGACTCTTCTTCGGCAGCACCACCGCCACCATCGACAACCACAACTACAACCGCAAAGCCGGAAACTTCTACAGCTGCTCCAGCCCCGGTGAGTGAGCACCACAACGGGCAAGAGCTATCGCCGATGGAAGTTCAGCAGTACCTGAAAGATCATCCCGGTGCGTGGGTTCCTCCGGGGTACGGCAAGGACCGTTCCGATTGGTTTCCGGTTGAGTCCTACAACCAGCACCTGAACAAATGGCACCAAAGCAATTGGAATACTTATCCATCTCAGCAGTACAGCTATCGGTACATTCCACGGATGAAGCGATCTTCAAGCGATTCAGAGGACGAGGACGATCTCGGTGAGGATGATCACTTCAACATCAGCCACCATCGTGACTGGGAGCACTTCCACCATTACCGGGAACGTCGTGAGCTGTACCACACGCTGGAAACGGGAATCGGTAGCAAGTAAGACCAATTGCTTTCCTCATTAGAACATATTTTTTGAGTAAAGTGTACTTTAAGGTTCGACTTCTCGATGAAATCTTGCATCATGAGAGCGATCTGTGAGGCGCAAAGTTTCCTCATGCCACCGGGAAAGTCAATGGTGATGGACGTTGTGCGGATTCTGTTCAGGTGAGGCTCGTGAATCAATCTGTGATGTATGCTAGAATACATATTTAAATAAAATTTTAGTGTTCCACTGAAGGAAGATTTGCACGATGAGTACAGCAAAGCGATGCGAGAGGAAGGACTCGATTGTCATGAGCAGTACAGCAAGCACTGCCCGATCAGTATATTGTATTTACTGTTGTTTGGAAAATTTGTGCCATAGATATCTAAAAATAAATTATGAAAATAACAAAAATAAAACTCATGCAAAACTAGACACTAAAACAATATTTTCAATTTTTAAGTCAAGACTAGCATTTAAAAAAGGCAAAACAATCAATATTACGCCTTTTTAGTCTTGATTTAAACATTTTGAAAGTATTTTTTTAGAAATGGTTGAAAAATTTCATGAATGTTTCATATTTTAACATTGTTGTTTGGGTGCAAAAATTGGAAATTTGGTTTATTGAACCTTTAAAAAAAACTCCAGTTTTGCATGGCAATATCTCAGCAACTAAGGGTCGAATCAACAAAGTTCAGAAAGGTGAACGGCCCGAGCGGTTTAGGCTTTCAGGATTTTTGTGATATTTACATGCGTAGTCAAAATAGATCAGTAAACTTCGCTTATTTGTATATTACACTTTTTTTATAGATTACATTTTTTACGGTAACACTCTTGACTTTTACGCGCACGATCACATCACTTTGCATTAAGATCTTCGTCGAGCCAGTTCTCTATGTTGTAAGCAAGACTTGTCCTCCAGACCTCTGCGCCGAGCCATGCCAGACCCGAACTCTGCTATGTCCCTGGTTGACTCCACGGCGGCTAAGTCCCGGCGGACTCTTCACGGCGGCTAAGTCCCGGCGGACTCTTCACGGCGGCTAAGTCCCGGCGGACTGCGGTCTCCACCGCTAAGTCCGGCTGGACTGGGGCCTCTGCTACTGGTGGCTGCTGGCGGGTCCGGCTGGTCTGGGGCGTCTTCTGGAACTGGAACTGGACTGGAGTTGAGCTGGCTGGAACTGACTGGAACTAATTCTGGAACTAACTGCCCTCCTCAAGAATTTTGGGGTTTTTATAGTCAGTCCCCGAAAACTCTACTAAATTTTGTTCTACTAAAAGTGGTCCGTTTTGATGAGAAGCATCGATGAACCTCATGAATTAAATTATGCAGACCTCTGCAATTCTTCATGACTTTCCGTATGGTGTAGTGAGTACACCTCAAAATCGGAAGTCATGGGTTCGAACCATTGTCGTGAAACTTTAAATTATGTTATTGGAATATCAAAATTATGTTCCTCAAATATTCTCAAAAATGTAAGTCAATAATGAGAAGGTCGAATTCTCCATTAAACAAACATGCCAATGAATTTGGTTAAGCCACACCCTCAATTTCCCCTGTGGAATAACATCGCACATTCATAATTGAAAGCTTAACCATTTTTTTGATTGCCTAACAATTGGCGAAAATTAATAAAGGGCTTTTCAGGTGAGGATGACTCATGATCCACACCTGTACATAAGCTTAATTATTTGTCGCGCAACGCGTGTCAACGGGTAAAATTATTTATGCTTGCGTAAGCGCGCATGGTCAGAACTGTGGTGAGGTTCGAAAAATGGACAAATTTAATGATTTAAATTTGAGGTCGCTGCAAAGGCAAAATATAAAGAAGTTTCTCAGCTTTTCAAAGATATTTTTTCAAAAGTCGGCAAACATGTGTTTTTATTTCAAAAAATGAAAAACTGTGATTATTTAAAAAAAAGTTACCTAAAACTGGTTTAAATTTGAAAACGGTTCACTTAATCAAAATTTCACTGAAGTACTTTTTGATTGCATTTGCATTGAAAAATAAAGATGAAAAATTTTTGGGACCAACATTTCGATTTAAAAAAAAATCGTTTTGATTCAAAAATTCATATCTCGGTCTTAGAGTTTTTGCATAACCTAGAAATTACTGAAAAATTGGCATTAGAAGTCCATAACATATCAGAAAACCCGATTTAATCCCACCAGGGGTGAGATAGAGCCTTTCTTACTAAAGAATACGAAAACGAACAACGAAACTATTGGCACTACGCCCCCCGGGGCATGGCCTTCCTCTAACGTGGGATTTCTGCTCCAGCGCCTCTGACGAGACAGGAGAAACTAAAGAATACAACTTCTTTCAATTCATAACTTCAACTTTGTTTATTTATAACGTCAGCACAAAAGAAAGTGACATGATACAAACAATCTTATGATGAAAGCAAGGTATTATTATAGAGTATTTCAAAAAGAAATTGAAAAATCAATTTTCACCAAAAGAATATTTTTAATCGTACATAATTTCAATCAATCAAGCGTTTATGACAAACGCGAGCATAGCAAGCTTCCCATGCGCCAGTGACGACTAGAGAGCCTATATGGAGAGGCGAAATGTCACTCTCAGGGTTCCAATTGAACTGTCAAAACGGGGTTCCAATCGAGCAACAAGACCATGCAAGAGCAAGGTCGGAATTAATTTAAAATCATTTTGACCAAGAAAAATAGATTTATAACAATCACATGCATTGTAAAACTGTGGTTTATAATAATCGGATAGTTTTTGTTATGTTTGTGCTTGTTCGGTACCGTAAACCGGGGTGACTTTGATAGGATTTCAATTTGTTTTTGAAATATTTTCCAACAGGTAAGGTTTTTCTCAAGATTATTATTTTTAAAACATGTACTGACGTAGGCCACACAAAGTCCATGCACTATTTTGGATAAAAAGTTTTTTCAATAGTGTTTAGAAAAATAGTTACGTTAAAGTTACGGGGTGACTTTGAAAGTCATAGTTTTTCTTGTTAAAATCATATTTAAGATGTTCAAACTTTATTTGTACGTTAAATGTACCATCACTAAAGTAGCTGATATAGTTTTAAAGAAAAAAAATCAATGTTTATATTTAGTTAACTAAGTTTATAAGCTTTTTATCAAAATACTAATAAATTTTACATGAAATTGTTGAAAAGTAGGAATTTTGCCTGAAATTTGTTAAAACTAGTTTTGTTTATGGGTAATTCTCCGCCAACTCACACAGCAGTTGCCCCGACCCCTCTTCGATTTGCGTGAAACTTTGTCCTAAGGGGTAACTTTTGTCCCTGATCACGAATCCGAGGTCCGTTTTTTGATATCTCGTGACGGAGGGGCGGTACGACCCCTTCCATTTTTGAACATGTGAAAAAAGAGGTGTTTTTCAATAATTTGCAGCCTGAAACGGTGATGAGATAGAAATTTGGTGTCAAAGGGACTTTTATGTAAAATTAGACGCCCGATTTGATGGCGTACTCAGAATTCCGAAAAAACGTATTTTTCATCGAAAAAAACACTAAAAAAGTTTTAAAAATTCTCCCATTTTCCGTTACTCGACTGTAAAAAATTTTGGAACATGTCATTTTATGGGAAATTTAATGTACTTTTCGAATCTACATTGTCCCAGAAGGGTCATTTTTTCATCTAGAACAAAATTTTTCATTTTAAAATTTCGTGTTTTTTCTAACTTTGCAGGGTTATTTTTTAGAGTGTAACAATGTTCTACAAAGTTGTAGAGCAGACAATTACAAAAATTTTGATATATAGACATAAGGGGTTTGCTAATAAACATCACGAGTTATCGCGATTCTACGAAAAAAAGTTTTGAAAAAGTTGGTCGTCATCGATCATGGCCGTTCATGGTCACCCGCGACAGACACGGACGACGAAACAAAGAGAAACGCAAAAAGTAACTTTTTCAAAACTTTTTTTCGTAAAATCGCGATAACTCGTGATGTTTATTAGCAAACCCCTTATGTCTATATATCAAAATTTTTGTAATTGTCTGCTCTACAACTTTGTAAAACATTGTTACACTCTAAAAAATAACCCTGCAAAGTTAGAAAAAACACGAAATTTTAAAATGAAAAATTTTGTTCTAAATGAAAAAATGACCCTTCTGGGACAATGTAGATTCGAAAAGTACATTAAATTTCCCATAAAATGACATGTTCCAAAATTTTTTACAGTCGAGTAACGGATAATGGGAGAATTTTTAAAACTTTTTTAGTGTTTTTTTCGATGAAAAATACGTTTTTTCGGAATTCTGAGTACGCCATCAAATCGGGCGTCTAATTTTACATAAAAGTCCCTTTGACACCAAATTTCTATCTCATCACCGTTTCAGGCTGCAAATTATTGAAAAACACCTCATTTTTCGCATGTTCAAAAATGGAAGGGGTCGTACCACCCCTCCGTCACGAGATATCAAAAAACGGACCTCGGTTTCGTGATCAGGGACAAAAGTTACCCCTTAGGACAAAGTTTCACGCAAATCGAAGAGGGGTCGGGGCAACTTTTCCCGATTTCGTGTGAGTTGGTAGAGAATTACCCTTATAAAATTATCGATTTATGTTGCATTTTAAACTGAATGCAAAGCACGAATCACAAGTTTTTACATTTTGCATGAAATTTGTTCAACTGAAATTGCCTATAAATTTGGAGATTTTTTTAATTGTGTTTCAAGGACACATAATTTTTATTATTTACAAATTTATTTAACATTCTCCTAGTGGAAAATTGTCCAAAGAACCCGAAAATGCATTCCGTTTTCCGATTCAAAATCATGTTCATTGAGAAAATCATGACACTTTGAGAAGTTTTAAATAATGACTTTCATCAACATTTTCTTAATTATAGTTAACTAACTTTTTAAACATTTCAAAATTTTATGCAAAGTTCTTCTTGAGGTACTTTGAACACTTCTCTACCATGGTCAGTATGATTCTGAACCATTCCGTACGTATTTTAATTGTACTCTTCATTTTGCAGAAAAATCGCAAACCTATCAAAGTCACCCCGGCTATCAAAGTCACCCCGTTTTACGGTACAAGAAAAGCGCCAGCTCCAAAATAAAACCACAAGTTTTCCAACCTTAAATTTGAATCACTTTGGGTGTTTGAAATTTCTTCCAAAACATTTCGTTTCCCTATATAGGTCCCTAGTGACGACGCACACCGCGGTTTTGGTGTTCTAGTTTTGGTACGATTCCATAAACCGAACAAAGCAGGCGCAAAGCAAAAACGAGGTACAAGTGAACCGCGTGTGCCGCACAGTGCTGGGAAGCTTGACATTCAGCATCTACGAAAGTGAGAGAGTCAGAGATAGCTATTTTTACAACCGCACCACTACACACAAAATCGCGAGTACCGTAAGTAGAAAGCCATTGGCGTCGCCAGCATTGAAAACTTTGAAAACGATATAAACGATGAAAAGCTTAGAGAGCTCCTATTGGAATCCAATGAACTCTGTAAAATAAAATTACAAAATCACGACAAAATGAAGCCTACTTAAAGGTGATTTCAGGAGCACACAGGAAACACATTGTTTGTAGCCGGATGAATGTCCTATGTCACAAAAGTTTTTGCATAAACATTGGACAGTTATGCAAAAACGGATAGGGAAAAAAATTACCGAAAAGCTACGATATCTTACATGTTGTAGGAAACATCGATATATGAGCTACTACAAACGAGTATATCTCTAGCCACAACATATATGCGCCAGCATTCTCGCGCCAGTATTCGAAGCTCAACTTGACAACATGTCGACTTGGCGATGAAGCGTCGAAAATCGATGTTGTATTATTTTTTTAGCGATTTTTCCAATTAAAATTCATGCTGAATCGTCATATTTACGAAAATGAAAATGATGTCCAGCCACAAAGTAAACCCTATACCTTTCTTTAGTAAGAAAGGCAAAAAGTAAATCGTTCTAAAAATTGATCGGGATTGCCGATAGATGTTAAATTTGTTTTAGATGCTCACTCATGGTCTGTACTATGAATGTAGAAAGAAATTTCATATAAAATTAGAAACGAAAAAAGTTGGTCACCAGGTGGGCTTTTACCTTTTTTATGGGATATTTTTTCTTATAGTTGATTGATCAAATGGCTCTAACTCCAAGAACCAAATTATGAATCTCGATGACAATTTGGGAGGTTGTAGAGCTAGAAAAATGCAAAAAAATTGAGATAAATAAAAAGTATGAAAATGAAAAATTTTGACCATATTTCCATTTGAAAACTGTGTATTTTGTTGAAAAGTCTGGCCACATTCGAAAACAGATGGATATTTCGAAATTTGAGCGGTAACTCGCCTAGGTTCAGCACACTAGCTTTCATCTGCATTCAGAAGAATCAAAATCGGATTCAGGGGAGCTGAGAACGACGCGACACCAAATTTGGCAAAATTTTACCACACACGAACATCACTTGATCTCCACGGAATTTATTTTTTCAAAATTCGAGGGTTGGAGATAGACGAGTTCTGTCAAGATGAATCGATAGAGCGTCGAAAATCAATGCAGTGTGATTTTTTGGCGATTTTTCCGATTAAAATTCATGCTGAATCGTCTTTTTTACGAAGATGGCAATGACGTCCAGCTATAAAGTAAAACCTATACCTTTCTTTAGTAAGAAAGGCAAAAAAAATAAAAATAATGTTTTTTTTTATGCAAATCAAGTTTTAGTGACACAAAGCAAAATTAAAAATCATTTTTTTTTCTTTTGTTTAACGGTATTGAATTTTTTCTAATTCTTTCTTTCGTGAGTTGTTAATTAAATAGTTTTTTCCAAGAGAAATTAGTTTCTATTTAAAAAACATTTTTTCCAAACAAATATGTTTTTTGTCCTTCATTAAACCTCTATCAAAAGTTTATTATGTATTTTGCTGTAATATTTTTTTTGTTATTGTTTTTAATAAAACTCGTTGTACAGTCATCCCACATATTCGGAACGGTTTCCAGATCGGCCAATGTTCAAAAAATCATAGCAAATCGATAATTGAACTTTATGATTCACTTTTACCTTCATTTGAAAGCTTTTCTTGCGATCTTTCGAATACTGTATCGAACATCTGGAAATTTTAAACTTTTATATGAAGTTTTTGAAGAATTACTTTGACCCTTGAAATCCACAAATTCGGAACACTTTTTTCTTACGAGTTTTAACAAACTTTGGTTCTCTCCAGGAGTACATATTTATTACCAAATAATGACTTCACACACTGAAACCAATGAAACTCAAGCTAAGTGATGTTTTATACATTGTTTGATATTTTTTTTTGTGAAAATATCAGTTAAATTCAGGTGTTCCACAATTGTGGGAGGCACAATAACATCCCACCATTATGAAACAGGCCATTTGGAGGCAGTGTTTTGCTGCTCTGAGCAAAATAGTCTTGGAATGAAGTTTTTTGTTAAAAAAAGTACTACTTTTACTAATGAAATAGCAAGATATTTCCAAATGAAGGTTCTAAAAATAGTAAGGCCGACAGAAAAGCTACTTTTGGCATGCTATTGACAAATTATCATAAAAGTGTTCCGAATTTGTGGGTGTTCCGAATATGTGGGATGACTGTACTTAGTGATTATGTCCGTTCAACTTTTTAACCATTTTCTCAGTTTTTTCACACGACCTTATTGTTTGTAACATTTTGTTATGTGTAAAAAAGAGATTCTCCGGACGCATGCGGCGAATTAGGTAAGCGATTTTAGCCATGTTTTTGCACAATATTGTGTTTCAGTTAGAACATACCGTCAACATGGGTAACATTGGGTTTGGGGGTGAGAGTGGGTCATACAAAAATGCTGAAATTTGTGTGACCCAATCTCACCCCCTGACCCAATGTCAACCTTGACTATGGTACACAGAACAACAAAATAAAAGCATAGTTTTTTTCAAATTTTGAAACTGAACTGAATACTTCTGCCCCAATTCAGACGGTACGATGTCTCTTGATCTCTTTTTCGATTCAGCACGGAGAAACAATTTTGAAAAACGTACCATGGCATTTGAACACTTTGTTCGTGGTTCCCATTTTCATGAACGCTTGTTCACGATTTTGGGAACTTTTTTTTCTCCGTGAGTTGTTAAAGAAATTGTACAAATACATTTTTATAAATTTTTGGAAGTGATTGACTATTTTCATGTAAACACATGACTGAAACACTTTAAAAATAATTTTTTTGATCCATTTTTATCGCCGAAAGTTAAATTTCCAAAATATGGTTTTAATATTTTTACTGAACTACCATCATCGAACAACAAAAACGTACCCCAACCATGCGTTGAAAACTAAACTGCTCTTCTCCAAACAATATCAAAGAATCATGTCCCGCAAGTAAAAGTGAGCGTATGGCACGTTTTTATTTGTTCACTTGTTATCGAGTTCACTCGCAGTAAATAAAAAGTACCTTTCTCGCTGCGACAACTATCCGGCAATGTATCGGAGTGCGCCCACATTTTCGTTCAGTAATGATTTATCTAACGGATTTCTTGCGCCCGTCTTCGTAGTATAGATCTGTTCAGTTTGACTGGAGTGGTGTCGAGGAAGTTTCGCGTTTCAAAATGGCTAGAATGGTTGTGTTTTTGCTCGTTGTGATAGTTACAGGGATTTTATTTGAGGAAGCAAATTCCGATGGGAACAGTACTATAACTGAAAGTGATCATCTTCTTTCAAGAAGAAAACGTTTTCTGCTGTTCCCTGTAAATGGAAATCTCTTGGTATGGTTTGATTGAACAAAAAAATAATTATACAAAAAGCAATTAAACAATCTTTTTCTTCTAGATTACAGCTTCCGGCGGTAAAGCAATGATTTTTAGAGGACCTGGAGGAAACGTTGCAATTTTGGAGCTGGATTTGTACTACCCCCTGCCAGATTACAGGTACCGAATATCGCAGCTAAGATTGGGTGAAATAGCCATGCTTCCATCGGTAGCTCCTCCCCCACAAAAGCTAGTGACCACAACTACTACGCCAATACCGATTGATTCTGGTGACCGCCACGATGGTCATGAGGTCTCACCCATGGAAGTTCATGAGTATCTAAAGGATCACCCGGATACGTGGGTTCCTCCTGGCTACGGTAAAGACCGGTCCGACTGGTTCCCAGCTGGGACTTACAATCCGTACGTGAACAAATGGCGCCAAAGTTATCCAAATCCCCAACCATATCAAAGAACATCTTGGAAACCAAGTTCAGCCAACAGCCATCGGTACATTCCTCGAATGAAGCGATCCTCCAATTCTGGGGACCAACTCAAACAAGAATTTGAACAAGAAGAAGATCGCTTCAACATCAGCCATCATCGGGACTGGGAACACTTCTATCACTACCGAGAGCGTCGCGAACTGTACCACATGCTAGAAACGGGACTTGGCAACAAGTGAGTCTATTTGTGAGCTCATAAGTAACCGAATTTGATCAATGTTGTACTTGTAGGTTTGATATCGCGCTGAGATCCTGCATAATGAGAGCGATCTGCGAGGTGCGAAGCTTCCTGCAGCCACCGGGGAGGTCCATGATCATGGATCTTGTACGAATCTTGTTCAGCGTTCCTCTGAAAGCGGACTTGAACGATGAGTACAGCAATGCGATGCGAAGTGAACGGCTCGACTGTCATGAGCTGTACGGAAAGCAATGCCCGATTAGTTTTTTGTATCTTTTGTTGTTTGGAAAATTTGTACCTTGATTAAGTGTTAAAAAATAAAATAAAATTGTTCAATTGATGACTGAACTCCGACAAAAGAGTTTAAAATTGTTGTTTGTAATGATACATCACTAGACGCTAATTCGATTTAATTTTGGCCAAAACCCGGAACTCAGAGCCTGATTTTAGAGAGCTCTTTTTCTGAAAAATTTGTGCGATGTCTGTATCCGCTCTTAAAAATTTGTTCCTTCAAAAATTTTCTACAGGCAACACATTCAAATGTAAAAAATTCCATTTCAAACGAAAAACCATTCAAAAATATGCGCCATAAACGACTTGTGCCCAAAATTTGAAGCTTTTCCAAAATTTCCTTCCAGTGATATAGCCATATTAGTGTTGCACGTCTTATTTTTACCCTTTTTTTTCCTATTAAATTGTTGGTTTTATACAGAACCATGCACTGAACATCAAATTTGAAGCCCCGGCTCGTTCTCGCTCGAGAGATCGACAAGTCGTCAAGTCGAAGCATAAACGCCAGTACATTCATGCTTGCGCGTTTTATGCTGCACGTGTAGGGTAGGGTAGTCATCAATGAGACACTTTTGGTTTACAACTTGCAACGATTTTTCTTATTTTTTATCAGCTTGTTTTAATGAGCTTAGTGTGTTCTAACATTGACAAAAATATGAGATCGATCCGACATCTACAGCCAGAGTTATTCAACTGTCTCATTGTAGACGCACTTGGCAGGAACAATGAGACAGCCGGGGAACAATGAGACACTCTACAAAAATCAATACTTTTCTAGTAAAACATCATGTTTTTGTATTGTTCCATTTCAGGTGACTTGCCTGGAACATTTTAGAGCAATTTTGCCAACATGAAACTTTAATTAACAAAAGTTATACTAGAAAGTATTTAAATTTTGTAAAATCCATATACTTATACCAAATAACTTTGTATGTTTGGTTAAATGAAGTTGAAACTTTATAAATATGCCAAAAATCACTTTCAATTCATGTTTTGAAAGATTTACATGGATTTTGTAATGTTCAATGAAGAAAAACTTTGTCCTAAGGGGTAACTGTTGTCCCTGATCACGAATCCAAGGTCCGTTTTTTGATATCTCATGACGGAGAGGTGGTACGACCCCTTCAATTTTTGAACGTGTGAAAAAAGACCTGTTTTTCAATAATTTGCAGCCTGAAACTGTGATGAGATAGAAATTTGGTGTCAAAGGGACTTTTATGTCAAATTGGACGCACGATTCAATTGCGTACTCAGAATTCCGAAAAAACGTGTTTTTCATCGAAAAAAACACAAAAAAGCTTTAAAAACTCTGCCATTTTCCGTTACTCGAGTTATCGCGATTCTAAGAAAAAAAGTTATGAAAAAGTTGGTTGTCCTCCTTATGTTTCTACCTCAACATTTTTGTAATTGTTTGTTCTACAACTTTGTGTAACATTGCTACACTCTAAAAAATTACCCTGCAATGTTAGGAAAAACACGAAATTTTAATATAAAAAAAGTTTGGACCGATGCATAATGTTATTTTCACGATAATTTGGCTGTAAATCACTATCAGCAAAAATTGTAAAAAATATGGACGTTGGAATTTTCTTTTAACATCAAACAATATATATATACTTTTCTGTTGTAATTTTGACATTCTCGTGTTTAATTATTGCATTTGAAATATTTTCAGCACGTTTTTTACTTTTATAAGCAATTTCGTGCATTGAAAATTGCCTACGCTTTTTCGAAATACTGCTTTAAATTTTCACCAATAAGGCCAACATTATTTCATCAAGATTTTTTTTTTCATAACACGCACACTGTTTTAGCTTTTCCGGTGTTGCACTCAGATTTTTGTGATATTCGGCAGAAATCTGCCTAAATCAGAACAACTTATTAATTGATGTTTCTTTTGTTCAAGTGTTATTTCGCCAAAATTTACACCATAACTTTTCAAAATATTCTAAAAGCTTGATAATTAAAAACAATTCAAACTTTTATTTTCTGAAAAATTAGTTTCAGTTAAAAACAAAAAACGATATTTTACCATGGTTTGATAATATTTCCATAGCTTTGTACAATTTTTTTAAAGGTCTTTTAATCATATGAAACACAATAGCTTATTGGACCCTTTTTTCAACTCTAGAAATAATATTATTTTGGAATATGGAATTTAATTTTACGAATTTGAAATAAATCAAAAAAATATCGATGAAAACAAAATTAATGCATAATTAAAAAATATAAAATTATATGAGCAAATCAATAAAATTGAATAAAAATTGGATTCATATTGTTTTTATTACCGAATACAATGCTACTATCATTTTCATTAAGCCCGTTGCAAAAATTTTCCAAAGTTTTTGGAGTTTATTTTACAAATCCGGAAAAGTTCTTTGCTTTTACAATCAAATTAATACTAGTTCAGATCAAATTATGCAGGCTTAGAAAATATCAAATAAGCTAATAAGTTATAGCAAAATTTACCTTGATTCAATTCTGTGCTTCAACCTATTTCATATTGATATGAAAAATAAAACATAAAAAAAACTGTGTTTCTGGTTTCAACAGACATATTTATGTCTCCAAATTCAATTATAAAATCAAAACTCATTGCTGCAATAATTGAAAATTAACATAAATTAAAAAAAAAATATTGTAACTTTGTTAGGGGCGCCAAATTGTGGATCCTAGGTACGGCTCTGGTGATCAGGGACAAAAGTTACCGCTTAGGATAAAGTTTTACGAAAAACGAAGAGGGGTCGAGGCAACTTTTCTCGATTTTGTGTGAGTTGGTAGAGAATTACCCATATTTTTTTTATAATCATCTTGCGACGAGATTGAGCCTTAAAAGACTCGAGGCTTTAGTGCAAATTCTCACTGGGTGGTAAAATAATATTTCAGAAAAATGAATTTCTGCAATATTTGTGCCAGATTTTTATCATTTTGTAAGAAAGCAGTAAAATCGGGGTTTTAAATCAATTTATTGAATAATGCAATTTCATTTACGTTTTCAGTATTTTTCTGAAACTTACCTTAGACCTAATACTTTAGAAGACATCGTTACTTTGAGATTCCAGGAAATTTTGTCTGGAATCAGTTTGATTTCTCCCCAGCGTTGATGTTTGGAGAAAAGAGGAAATAATTAATACTAATAAATCCCCATGCAAGAAAGCAAATGGAGCCAAACTTAACGCCACTCAAAAATTATACTAATTAATAATTATCCAAACTCTCAAATGAGGAACGCCAAATTTAGATTCGATCGGCTCGATCGCCCGTTAGTATAAGCGTTGCTGGGTTTTAGGCCACTTACTGTTGCTCCAAACAGTAATGACAAGGAAAACAGTGCTCCTGTTTGCGGTGGTTTTGGCAGGATGTTGGTGTACCACGGTTGCAAATGTACAATCCAACGCAACGGATCCTTCGGGCAGTAGCAGTCAGAGTCTGTCCCGACGGAAACGTTTTCTGCTGTTTCCCTTCAATGCACAAGTCGTGGTAAGTTAAGTAAAGCATTTTCCAACAAAAAGATTGATTTCTACTGTCGCAAGTTGGATTTTTCTCTAGCTTGAAATGACATTTTGTCATCTTGTTTTCAAAGCTATTTTTGAAATGAAAGAGACATAATAAATATCAAATATTTGCAACGGACAAATTTGCAAAACAGTTGCAACTGTGTTGAGCTTCTATTTATACAACTTTTATCGAGTGCTGAAGCTGTCAATAACAACACCTTTTTTGGTTCATTGGATTATATTTGAGTAGAATCACAGAAAAGCATACAAATATTGTTGATGTTTGCTAAAAATCCCAGAAATCCAGCTATCCACCGCCAGCATTGAAATTTTGGTTTCAATCAAATTGTCTGTGAAAAATCTGGGTTCAATGTCTTAACTTGTTTTTGATGCTTTTTGCAACCAATGTAGATCAATTTTAAATAAAGATGGAGATAGGTTGAGATTTGCATTATTTTGCACATCTCTTCAGTTTGCTCCAGGTTTGGTCGACGATAGTTTCCGGAATGTACTCTCTGCATTTGTTGCTCATTTTGGCAATCCTTGATTTCGGTTTTCACGTGGAAAGAGCAGTGGAAACCAATAATAGCCCACAAACTCTGTCTCGAAAGAAGCGTTTGCTGCTATTTCCCGTTAATGGTCAGGTCGTGGTTAGTTTTGAATTCCAAATTGACAAAACGTTGAAAAATAATTGTCGAAAACAAATATTTAAATTAAATTTAATTCTTTATTTCAACAGATCACAGTCTCCGGCGCCAAATCGATGATCTACAAATCTCCCGGCCTTGGCTTCACCGTCCTCGAGATGGACATGTACTACCCGTTGCCCGATTACCGGTTCCGTTTCTCACAGTTCCGGCTGGGTGAGATTGCGATGTTGCCATCGGTGGCTCCTCCTCCACCACCTACGAAGACAACCCCAAGAACGACAACTGCAGCAGCAGCAGTACCGGCCAGTTCTGGAGATCACCACGATGGGCACGAGGTCTCAGCCATGGAAGTCCAGCAGTACCTGAAGGACCACCCTGATACATGGGTACCTCCGGGATACGGCAAGGAACGGTCCGACTGGTTCCCAGCTGGAACGTACAATCCGTACGCAAACAAATGGCAGCAAAGCTATTCAAATACAAAGTACCGCCAACCGTACAGTAGAGAAGGAAGCTACCTGTCGAATCGACGAAAGGCTTGGAGTTCTAGTCCAGCCAACAATCATCATTACATACCAAGGATGAAGCGATCCACGGAACAACCGGAACCGGACGAAGTCCCGTATGAACTTGAAGAAGAGCCAGATCGCTTCAACATTAGCCACCTACGTGACTGGGAGCACTTTCATCACTACCGAGAACGTCGTGAGCTGTTCCACACGCTGGAAACGGGACTTGGCAGCAAGTAAGCTCGAAAATGTGAGTTTAAATACCTAACTGTAACCAAATTGTATTTTTAGGTTCGATATTCCGATGAGAGCTTGCCTGATGAGATCGATTTGTGAAGCACGTGGTTTACTTCTTCCGCGGGGAAAATCCATGATAACAGACATTATGCGGATCATACTAAAGTGAGCTACGCTACAAAATAATTCTAGAGTTTATAAGTTAAAACTTCGATTAAATTGCAGCGTTCCACTGAGGGCAGACTTACAAGATGACTACAGCAAAGCCATGCGAGATGATGGAGCCGATTGTCGGGAGTTGTACGGCAGAAACTGTCCAATCAGTCTGCTGTATCTGCTGTTACTGGGGAAATTAGTGCCGTAATGCAATGAGGAGATCTTTGGATAATTGACCACTTGAATCTGTGTTGCTTGAACTGGTAACAACTGAATTGGAAAAGTAATACAGATTTGACTGCAAAATAAATGTAATATTCTAATGAGTAACGCAGGATAAAATTATTATCATTAAAGATAACTAATGATTGAAAGAATGTCTCCTTAGAGCAGTACTCTGCGAAATCTGTTTTTTTTTTAATTTTATTTTTTGAATATTTTAATCCAGCTTAAACTTTTTTCGGTATGCCCAAATAAGCCAAGAATTTTTCGTTAGATTTGGTGTCTTCGGCAAAGTTTTAGGTAGGTTTGTCACTAAAACTTGATTTGCAAAAAACACTATTTTGATTTTTTTTATTTTCTGATATGTTTTAGGTCAACTTTTCAGAAATTTCCAGTACGGAAGAGAGGAGACCTCGATTCCAGGTACATTCTTAAATTCTCGTGCCTTATGAAATGACGAAGTAAATTGGAAGAAATATGAGTTTTGGTGGTAACGCCAGCTTACGAGAGAAAATATGAATTGTCTATGATTTGGGCCGTTGCAAACAATTTTGGAAGTTTATGTTTTCCGAATCTGACCATAGGCAGAAAATAAAAAAGTTAAAAATTTTAATACAAGCCACAGTTCAACATTTGAATGAAAAAGTGTTTGGAAATACACAAGACAATTTTCAAGCTGTTTTGCAATCATAAGTTCCAAAAATATCTCAATTGACTGGACAAAATAAAAAAAGAAAATAAAAATTGCGATGCTGTACATTAGTATTTCATAAAAATTAAAATATTGGAATATACCATTGAAATTTATAAAAAAAAAACAAACTTAATCCACTTATGTGGTTGGTGCCTTCCTCACTCTTTTCCAACAATGGGTGATATGTGATATGATGGGTTTGGAAACAAATTTCGTCTGATTTCGTTAAGTTCCGGAATAAAAAAAACACACATATCACTCAAGGGCTCATAAGTGGCATCTTAAGTGGTCATAGCTTGAGACAGGGTTGCTAGATCTTCAATGTTTTAGACACGTTGGAATAGTCTTTCGATTACCTTACCAACGATGGGTCGGATGATGGATCCGGACATTGTTTACATACATTTAAGTGAGATCCGGCTACAAAAAGTCCATAAATATCACTTAAGTGGTCAGAACTCGAGACAGGGTTGCCAGATCGTCAATGTTTTAGACTCGTTGGAAAGGTCTTTCGATAACCTTACCAAGGATGGGTCGGATGATGGATTCGGACATTGTTTACATACATTTAAGTGAGATCTGGCTACAAAAAAATGTCACTTAAGTGGTCAGAACTCGAGACAGGGTTGCCAGATCGTCAAAGTTTTAGACTTGTTGGAAACGACTTTTGATTACCTAACCAAGGATGGGTCGGATGATGAATCCGGACATTGTTTACATACGTTTAAGTGAGATCCGGCTACAAAAAGTCCATAAATATCACTTAAGTGGTCATAACTTGAGAAAGGGTTGCCAGATTATCAATGTTTTGGACTCGTTGGAAAGGTCTTTCGATTATCTAACCAACGATGGGTCGGATGATGGATCCGGACATTGTTTACATACGTTTAATTGAGATCCGGCTACAAAAAAAGTACATAAATATCACTTAAGTGGTCTGAACTCGAGACAGGGTTGCCAGATCGTCAACGTTTTTGACTCGTTGGAAACGACTTTTGATTACCTAACCAAGGATGGGTCGGATGATGAATCCGGACATTGTTTACATACGTTTAAGTGAGATCCGGCTACAAAAAGTCCATAAATATCACTTAAGTGGTCAGAACTCGAGACAGGGTTGCCAGATCGTCAAAGTTTTAGACTCGTTGGAAACGACTTTTGATTACCTAACCAAGGATGGGTCGGATGATGAATCCGGACATTGTTTACATACGTTTAAGTGAGATCCGGCTACAAAAAGTCCATAAATATCACTTAAGTGGTCATAACTTGAGAAAGGGTTGCCAGATTATCAATGTTTTGGACTCGTTGGAAAGGTCTTTCGATTACCTAACCAACGATGGGTCGGATGATGGATCCGGACATTGTTTACATACGTTTAATTGAGATCCGGCTACAAAAAAAGTACATAAATATCACTTAAGTGGTCAGAACTCGAGACAGGGTTGCCAGATCGTCAACGTTTTAGACTCGTTGGAAACGACTTTTGATTACCTAACCAAGGATGGGTCGGATGATGAATCCCGACATTGTTTACATACATTTAAGAGAGATCCGGCTACAAAAAAGTACATAATTATCACTTAAGTGGTCATAACTTGAGAAAGGGTTGCCAGATTATCAATGTTTTGGACTCGTTGGAAAGGTCTTTCAATTGCCTAACTAACGATGTATAACATGATGATGTTTGGTTAAGTTTACTGCCATTTATTCAACTTCCGAAAATATGCGAAAACACATTTTTATACATAACTTTTGAACTACTTATCGAAACTTCAAACAATTCAATAGCACCGTATGGGACCCTAAACCAAGTCAAATGCGGCTGGTTTGGTCAAAATCGGTTCAGCCAGTTCTGAGAAAACTGCGTGACATTATTGGTCACATACACACATACACATACACACAGACATTTGTTCAGTTTTCGATTCTGAGTCGATTTGTATACTTCATTATGGGTTTTCGAGCTTTAAATAAAAAGTTCAATTTTAGAGCAGGATTATAGCCTTACCTCAGTGAGGATGGCAAAAATCAAAAAATATTTCTGTTGCTTTTTCGTATCAATTATGAAGGAAAGGCGGTGAAATTTAGTTAGTTTTGCAACAAGTTGAAATGAATATTTTTCGCATTTGCAGCAAATACTATCGAAAAGGTAATTTTCAATTAAACATTTGTTTCCCCATTTTACTTTAGCGTCATTGTCGTAAATATGATTTTAAAAATAATTAAATAAAACATTTTTGAAAAAAAGCAAAATTTGGTTTACCCTAGGATCAATACGTCAAATGCTGTATCAAGTAGGCGAACATCTGTTTCACCCCTAATCCGACAAAATGTTAAAAAATGTTTTTTGCAATTCCGTCGTGAAACTACTTACTTTTCCTGTCATTCTTGAACGACGAAATAGCCTACTTTTCTGTACCAAAAATAACAGAATCGAATAGCAACACTTTTCAAAATAAATGCTGAAAAGTTCTACTTTTCAGCACTCCAACGGGTGCTGAAAAGTTGAACTTTTCAGCACTTGTTTCGAAAAGTAACACTTTTCAACATTTTTTTGATTTAAACGATTTATTGACAAAAAAAATGAAAATTTGACATAAAATTTCACTCAGTGTGTGTCTTTTGGAATTGCAAAAAATGTTGTATGGAACTCGTTGCAAAACTTGATTTTTTCAGCACTCTTTGTATTTATCCAACTCGGTGAACCTCGTTGGATAAATGTACGACTCGTGCTGAAAAAATCCTCTTTTTGCAACTTGTTGCATAAACTACTATTAATTCATTCTAAATGGCACTTTTTCAATCAAATTAACAACTTTTTAACTTCAAACTTACGTGAAATTTCCCGAGGATTCCGAATATGTAAAAATTGAGCTCAAAAAGTGCCGTCTTGTTGGCACAAGTTAACGCTGTAAAAAGTTTGTTACAGAAAAATCGTAAATCTATGAGAAAACTGCGATTGGCCAAAAAGTAGAAGAATGGATGTTGGGGGCTGTTGCAAAAATATATTAAAATCAAATAATGTTCTCTAATTATTATTTTATGTATGATTTCAAATCATTGGTGCCAAAAAGGTAGGATAATGTATAACGTCATGATTCGAAATCCGGACACTTAGTAGCATATCATTTTTGTTATAGCTGGCAAAAAATCATGTAATAAGTTGGAAATGTAGAAATATCATCAGGATGTAGTATCAACAGTCAGTTTCAAGAAAATGCATGCAAAATATGTCTTTTCAAACAATTTTTCATCAGAATTTCAAAATTAAGATGACTTGTTGTGCTTCGAATCCCGGACACTGATAAAAGCTGATTCGAAATCCGGACACTTTTGCTTCGAATTCCGGACACTCGATTTTACTTATTAATCGCACAAATTTGGACTGAAATGTTAGTGAATGGCATTCTTTAGGTCTCAAATAAGCTGTTAACATCAAAACAATCGATAGTTTATATAAAAATTTGCTAGAATTTAAGGAAATCGTAACCATAAATTTCTGCTTTGTCTTCCCGGTGCTTCGAACGCCTATGAAATATTTCAAGTGAAATGTTTCGCATTTTTGGTAAACTTATAATTTTATTGTATTTAATTGTTTTGGCATTAACTACAGCGTTCAAACAAACTTTAAATGAAAGTTGATGTTAGAGTTCATCAAATAACACAGTTTTGGCATTCATAATGCGAACTTATATCCAAATAATTGATAAAACAAAATGAAGTGTCCGGGTTTCGAAGCGTCCGGGAATTCGAATCATGACGTTACTTCCGTTTGTATTTTAGAAATTCCCGGGAAATTTACAAATTTCTTAGAAAACAGAACATATTTTTCTCCTGGAAATCCCGGGAATTCCCAGGATTTTTTTTCCAGGGACGATAAATTGGACGCTCAAATTGTCACTATATATCGAGACTGTTTTAAAAATACGAAACGAATGCCATTGCAATGGTAAAGTGTCTTTAATAAAACTAATAATAATAATATCGAGACTTTAGTGGAATTACCTACTTGTGTTTAAAATGCCTAATATTGTAAATTTTTATGCATGACGAAAAATTGGCAAAATTAAAAAAAAATTGACCAAAGCAAAAGCCAAAAATAACAATCCATTGACACGACAACAATTTTATTCTGAAACATGGGAAGAGTTGAGTGTCACGAAAGGCCGCCATCATCTAACTAGTCCCATGCTAATGTAAATCACCCGAAGTCAACTCGATCCGTCCGAGTGGTAAAGCCCAGTCAATTGAGTTGTCTGCACGCAACGGGGACCAACAATTCAGGCAGTTTTTTTTTGGGAAAGCCAGTTGTGTGTCAGCAAAAAAGAAATCACTTTCAAATGCCAAAATCGATTGTCGTCAATGGGCTAGGTGTGATGTGCGTGTGTGCGTGCTGATTTCAGGTGGGTGGGAGAAAGTTCACGAATAGAAAGTTTGAGAAAGTCTTTCCAATATTTAAGACAGCTTGACAAGGATTTATTTGGAGTTGGGTGGGGTGAGGCGAAAGCAAGCGTTGTAAAGTGGAGGAGAACAGATTGAATCGCGTTCAGTCACAAGCGCAAAACGGTGTGACACGACGAGAGGGCCAATTCACTCGGAATTTATGAATTGTACAATCTGTTGTTCGTCATAAATAATTCAGCACGCCGCGCGTACCGTCGAATGAATTAGAAGTGAAATGTTGTTCGACTATGCTACTTTTCACGGCGATTTTTTTATTTTTTATTGTTTGTGTTTCTTCGTATTGGTATCTGTGCAAAATTGTGTCCTTCCAAGAATTTAATCAATTGAATTGAAAATTTTAAACGGCATTTGGAAATACGCTTAACTGTAGCAAAAGTCCATATTTTGGGCACCGTAATGGACAGCTCTGTTGATAAAACGTCTTTTTTATTTTAAAAATAAATTTGACTAAAAATTTCATAATTATTGTTATTAAATTAAGAAGAAAATTTCAAACAAGTTTCAATATTCAACATCGAACTAATATTGTCCAAAATATCACCAGTTAAAAATTGAGAATTAATTAAGTGACACTGAGCAAAACTCATTTTTAACAAAATTTTAACTTAAATAGGGGAAGGTGGGGCAAGACTACCGTGTGGGGCAAGAGAAACAATCGCTCGTACGGTCGTAATTTTTACAATTTTGATTATTTCCAGTATGAGGAATTGTTGCTAGCAATGCAATTAGCTTATCATCAAAGTAATAAATATTTTTCGTAAAAACGACCAAATTATTAGTAAAATATTATTGTTTAATCTAAAAATCAGAGATAACAGTTCAATTGTTAGCAAATTAACATGTTGTTTCCTGCATTGTTCCTCTTGCCCCAACGGGTTGTTCATCTTGCCCTACTAGTTGAGTAGAACGTACGTAAAATCAAAAAATTTAAAATCATTTTTTTACATTGAAAAACAAGATTTTTTAAAAACTTGTTCTATCAAAGTCTTGGACCTGGAATAAGATGATTATAAAAAATCCGACAGATTTTTACTTTTTTAATGGGTTATAACGAGCATTCCCTTAGCTTGTTACACTTGCCCCACTTTCCCCTAAACTTTATCTTAAAAACCAGTCGATCAGCGATTTAAAAAAAAGAAAATTTTAATCTTTAAATGTTTTTATCTAGAAAACTGAGTTATTGCCAAAACATTAAGATGACTTGTTGTGCTTCGAATCCCGGACACTGATAAAAGCTGATTCGAAATCCGGACACTTTTGCTTCGAATTCCGGACACTCGATTTTACTTATTAATCGCACAAATTTGGACTGAAATGTTAGTGAATGGCATTCTTTAGGTCTCAAATAAGCTGTTAACATCAAAACAATCGATAGTTTATATAAAAATTTGCTAGAATTTAAGGAAATCGTAACCATAAATTTCTGCTTTGTCTTCCCGGTGCTTCGAACGCCTATGAAATATTTCAAGTGAAATGTTTCGCATTTTTGGTAAACTTATAATTTTATTGTATTTAATTGTTTTGGCATTAACTACAGCGTTCAAACAAACTTTAAATGAAAGTTGATGTTAGAGTTCATCAAATAACACAGTTTTGGCATTCATAATGCGAACTTATATCCAAATAATTGATAAAACAAAATGAAGTGTCCGGGTTTCGAAGCGTCCGGGAATTCGAATCATGACGTTACTTCCGTTTGTATTTTAGAAATTCCCGGGAAATTTACAAATTTCTTAGAAAACAGAACATATTTTTCTCCTGGAAATCCCGGGAATTCCCAGGATTTTTTTTCCAGGGACGAAAAATTGGACGCTCAAATTGTCACTATATATCGAGACTGTTTTAAAAATACGAAACGAATGCCATTGCAATGGTAAAGTGTCTTTAATAAAACTAATAATAATAATATCGAGACTTTAGTGGAATTACCTACTTGTGTTTAAAATGCCTAATATTGTAAATTTTTATGCATGACGAAAAATTGGCAAAATCGACACTGAGCAAAACTCATTTTTAACAAAATTTTAACTTAAATAGGGGAAGTGTGGGGCAAGAGAAACAATCGCTCGTACGGTCGTAATTTTTACAATTTTGATTATTTCCAGTATGAGGAATTGTTGCTAGCAATGCAATTAGCTTATCATCAAAGTAATAAATATTTTTCGTAAAAACGACCAAATTATTAGTAAAATATTATTGTTTAATCTAAAAATCAGAGATAACAGTTCAATTGTTAGCAAATTAACATGTTGTTTCCTGCATTGTTCCTCTTGCCCCAACGGGTTGTTCATCTTGCCCTACTAGTTGAGTAGAACGTACGTAAAATCAAAAAATTTAAAATCATTTTTTTACATTGAAAAACAAGATTTTTTAAAAACTTGTTCTATCAAAGTCTTGGACCTGGAATAAGATGATTATAAAAAATCCGACAGATTTTTACTTTTTTAATGGGTTATAACGAGCATTCCCTTAGCTTGTTACACTTGCCCCACTTTCCCCTAAACTTTATCTTAAAAACCAGTCGATCAGCGATTTAAAAAAAAGAAAATTTTAATCTTTAAATGTTTTTATCTAGAAAACTGAGTTATTGCCAAAACATAAATTGAATTATTTTCTGTTGCGAATTATATTTGGCATCTGCAAATAAATTCTGAATTCAATATTATCGGAAAATCATAATTTTTATATGCCATTTTGTATGATTACTATGCCAAATTGGACCACAGTGCCAAATTGTATGAAAATCATTTAGGACTATTTAGAAAGCACGTGAACACTTTTTTCGAAATCTCAGATTACACCTCCCCCTCGTGAACAATTGTCCTTACAAAAAAAATCATGTTTGTATGGAGTGTGGACAATCGCAAGCTCTTGGTGTCTACGTGGTTTATGGAAGGCCTTTTTTTAAAAAAAATAATGCAACATTAAAACCACAAACAAAATATACGAATGTATTTCTCATTCTTGATTTCTTTTTTGAATTATTTATTGCCTTTAGAGTAGGGTTAGATTTATTGACTTTTAAAAGGATTAAAAACGGGTTGTTTTCTTGGTGGGTAATTGTCCGCCAATTCACACAGCAGTTGCCCCGACCCCTCTTCGATTTGCGTGAAACATTGTCAGAAGGGTTAACTTTTGTCCCTGATCACGAATCCGATTTTCGTTTTTTGAAACCTCGTGATGGAAGAGCGATACGACCCCTTTCATTTTCGAGCATGCGAAAAAAACATGTGTTTTTCAATAATTTGCAGCCTGAAACGGTGATGAGATAGAAATTTGGTGTCAAAGGGACTTTAATGTAAAATTGGACGCCCGATTTGATGGCGTACATTTTCCGTTACTTGATTGTAAACATTTTTGGATGACATGTTTTTATGGGAAATTTAATGTACTTTTCGAATCTACATTGACCCAGAAGGGTCATTTTTTTATTTAGAACCAAATTTTTCATTTTTTAATTTCGTGTTTTTTTCTAACATTGCTTGCTATTTTTTAGAGTGTAACAATGTTTTACAAAATTGTAGAGCAGACAATTACAAAAAAATGACATATAAACATAAGGGGTTTGCTTATAAACATCACGAGTTATCGCGGTATTACAAAAAAAAAGTTTTGAAAAAGTTGGTCGTCGTTGATCATGGCCGTTCATCGTCACCCGCGACAGACATGGACGACGAAACAAAGAGAAACGCAAAAAGTAACTTTTTCATTTTTTTTTTTCGTAAAATCGCGATAACTCGTGATGTTTATAAGCAAACCCCTTATGTTTCTGTATCAAAATTTTTGTTATTGTCTGTTTTACAATTTTGTAGAACATTGTTACACTCTAAAAAATAACCCTGCAAAGTTTAAATATATGAAAAATTTTGTTCTAAATGAAAAAATGACCCTTCTGGGTCAACGTAGATTCGAATTTCCCATAAAATGACATTTTTTTACTGTCGAGTAACGGAAAATGGCAGAGTTTTAAAACTTTTTAATTGTTTTTTTTTCGATGAAAAATACGTTTTTTCGGAATTCTGAGTACGCCATCAAACTGGGCGTCCAATTTTACATAAAAGTTCTTTTGACACCAAGTTTCTATCTCATCACCGTTTCAGGCTGCAAATTATTGAAAAACACCTCTTTTTTCGTATGTTAAAAAACTGAAGGGGTCGTACCGCCCCTCCGTCACGCGGTTTCAAAAAAAGGACCTCGGATTCATGATCAGGGACAAAAGTTACTCTTTAGGACAAAGTATCTGAGCTGATTTCTGATTCGAACAAACTTTCTTGTGTTGCACTTTCCACGAAACGATTTCAATCGAACGCAGATTGATAGCGGTTTCATTTTCAATTTAATTAAATGAAATTCAGGATTATTTACATCATAATGTAAACATTTCTATTCCCTTACGCTGAAATAAAAAAGTACCGAATTCTTAAATTCTAGGAATTTCGCCTCCTTTCCTTATTTAGTAATCCAAAAAACCCAATCACTAATAAAAGAAAGGCAGCAAATTTTCTAGAATTCATTAATTTGGCACTTTTTTTTATTTCAGTGTACGAAACATGCATGCAAATTGCTATCGAAATGTTGAAAGTGCAACAAAATGAAGTTAAGCATTCTGTGAAGCTTCTGAGATGATTACTATGACATCTGCGAATAATAAAATAATAAATCTGAAAAAAAAAATCAAAATTATCTTGGAACATTTCAAAATTGGACGTAGATTTAGAACCAGCGCGCTGCAGCGGGTGAAAATTTAAATAGAAACACATTTAAGATCTTAATAACGAAATCAAATAAAATGTATGTTGATAATGTTAGAATTTTCTTTTCATTTTTTAATGTATGGATTTTTACGGTATGTTCTCATTTTATTTCTTAAGACTTAGAATAAAGATGCACTTTATTCTCTAAAATAAATAAACAAAAAAACTCCTCTATCACAGTGTAAACCTAACCTCACTTGCAATCAAAGACAGGCGCTGGCGTCATCAACGTTATCGATACTAATCGGATGCTCTCCAGTCAGTGGCACAGCAATTACGGGGATGGCCAAAGTGGATTGCAATCCGGTGCGCTTCCTTCTTGAATTATCGACAAGCTGTTGCTGCTGCTACTGCCGACAACCAACCTCCTACACACAATTCCTGACTGCCTGACGGTTATAACTGATGGATCCCATCGCCCATCTCTTTCAGCATCGCGAAAGTGATATTTGCTATCGGAACAATCCCCGGAACCCCGGAACGGCAATGGTGTGCTGAAGACGGTGTAAATAGAGTAAATTGATAGATGATACTGTTGATGATGTGGCGGGGCGTCGTTTAAGGATGTTGCTGGCTAAGAAGTTATTTTCGACTCTCATCGCGCACCAACGTGGTTGTCTTCGACGGGAACCTCCAGCTGGGAGATCGGGCAGTGCCGGTCTAGCTCCTCGCAGTCGCCAGATTTGAGGTACGGAAAGTACGACTCATCGCCCTCAGGTAAACTGTTAGGACCGGTGGAACTAGCGTCAGTGGCAGCTGCGGAATGGCTGGATACACGACATACATTGTTAAATCAACAAAAGGATAAGATTTATTAGCACGGAGACCGCAAGACTGCAAGAAATTGACGAAAGCAACTTACGTGAAGATTTTCCTGAACAGTTTGAACAGCATTCCACTTTCGGGGGTCACAACTTTGGACAGCTCGCAGAATGCTCGCAAGATGCAAGCTCTTCCATCGAAACCGTGACTGTAAATTAAGAATAATTAGCAAATTGTCACAAGTTATGAAAATCGAATCTACTCACTTTTCTAGCAATTCACCAAGCGATTGATGCAGGTCACGCTTGGCAATCTTCAGCCCCGGTGGATTGTTGAACTCGACGTTCCAACGGTATCCGATGCCCTGGGCCCACACGTTGGTCGAGTCAACCATTCGATCTTTGATGTTTGCACGAGCCTGGAAACAAATACCTGAATCTTCAAAAAATCTCCTCCACAAATGGCGCTCATCTCAACTCACAAATCCTCTCGAGTAATCACGGAAAATAATGTACCGCTTTCGGCGTGCCAACACCTTGGTCGAATTTCCAGAACCAGAATTAACGTCCAACTCGGCTAGCACCAAAGTCACGTGCACCAGCACCACCAAAAAAGTAAACCACTTCATTTTGGACGGATCGGATCCGATGTTGGTTGGTCGGTCAAGTTTACCTCAACGCACTGGAAGCCGACCAGGGCCGAGGACAACTCTTTATGAGGTCGTTGTTTGCGCATCCCATTGACGGTGCCCCGTGAAGCGGACACTTTCACTGCTGCTCCGCCAAGTCGAACTCGACCGGAACGATCGGTTTCAACTGAGGTGAAATTCGAGGACGTGGGGGGCAACGCACTTTCGAAGTTGTCTCGGCCAGCAATCAGGTGGAAAGGGTGTTTTTTGAGCTAATCAAAGCGAACTTACATCGTTTTAAAAGGGCAATTCTCTACCAACTCACACGAAATCGGGAAAAGTAGGGGGAGAGGGGGTAATATGCACGGGGCAAAATGCAGCCCCTGCTTTTCTCGGTATTTGGAAGAGTTTTCTGGGAAAAAAACATAGAAATTGGAAGCTTAACATTGTAAAACCATGCTGGAAAAATTTGAGCGTCGTAGTATAAAAAAAGCTTAAGTTATTTGCAAAACATTAAAATGCTGTGTTTTCATCAAATTTTAATTGAACTTTCATTATGATATGTTGACAATATAAAAAGCATTTATTGTTATTGTATGTTTTGAGGTATATTGTTTTTGCCATAATCTTCATTATTCAGTAAGATGACTCCAAAAACATCAAAAAATTCATTATTAATCAAATTTTCTGCAAAAATCGTGGTCGGGGCAAAATGCACCGCTGTGAAGCTCCTTTGTAAAAACAGCGGTGTCATCTGGTGGTGACTAGGGAAAACTGCTTTTACTCGGTGCGTTTGGCCCCATGTTGTGGTGCATTTTGCCTCACATGGTTGCTTGAAATGAATCAAACATGTTTTTAGAAATTTGACATTTTCGAACAATTTTGAGATTTTTAAAGACTTTTTTTCATATGGATGACGAAGAACAATACATGTTTTAAAGCATTGAATAAAATGGTTGAGAAATCACAGTTTTCCCGTAGGGGTTGCATATTACCTCCTCTCCCCCTACTTTTTGCGTTTCTCTTTGTTTCGTCGTCCGTGTCTGTCGCGGGTGACGATGAACGGCAATGATCGACGACGACCAACTTTTTCAACACTTGTTTTTCGTAAAATCTCGATAATGATGATTAGAAGCAAACCCTTTTATGATTATATATCAAAATTATTCCCATATTGTTTTGGTCACCGAGAAATGATATTTATTAAATTTTAATCGGACTATTTCGGTGATAATTGACACAAATTTGAGAAGAAAGGTGATGAAATTTTAGGTGGATAGGTCGACTAAGAATCATAGAAGAAGATATAAAGGAAGGAAAACTAAGTCTTCTAAAATTTGTGTCAGTTTTCACTGAAATAGTCCGATTAAAATTTAATTAACATCATTTTTTTTTTGTAATTTTCTGCTCTACAAATTTTTAGAAAATTATAACACTCTTAAAAATAACCCAGCAAAGTTTGAAAAAACACGAAATTTTCAACTAAAAAAATTAAATTCGAAAGGTATATTAAATTTCCCTTCAAATGACATGTTCAAAAAAAAATTTACAGACAAGTAACGGAAAATGAGAGAATTTTTGAAACTTTTTAGTGATTTTTTCAATGAAAAATACGTTTTTTCGGAATTCTCAGTACGCCATTAAATTGGGTGTCTAATTTTACATAAAAGACCCTTTGACACCAAATTTCAATCTTATCACCGTTTCAGGCTGAAAATTATTGAAAAACACCTCTTTTTTCGCATGTTCAAAAATGAAAGGGGGCTCCTCCGTCACGAGATATCAAAAGACGGACCTTGGATTCGTGATCAGGGACAAAAGTTACCCTTTAGAACAAAGTTTCACGCAAATCGAAGGGGGGTCGGGGACACTGCTGTGTGAGTTGGCGGAGAATTATCGTAAACCGGTGTGACATTGGTAGGATTTCAATTTATTTTTAGAATATTTTCCAACTGTTAAGGTTTTTCTAAAGATTATTATTTTTAAAACATGTGCTGGGGTTGGCCAAACAAGGTCCATACACTATTTTAGAAAAAAAGTTTTTTCAATAGTGTTTAAAAAAAATAGTTGCGTTGAAAATTCTTTTTTTTTTAAATTTCGGAGTGACTTTGATAGTTATAGTTTTTCTTTGTTAAAATCAGATTTAGGACGTTAAAATTTAATTTTTAAGCCAAAAATCAATGTTAACATTTAGTGAACTATGGTTATAAGCTTTATAACAAAATACATATAGATGTTAAGTAAAATTGTTAAAAACTTAATATTTTGCACATAATTCAATAAAACTAGTTTTTTTTTATAAATTATCGATTCATATTGAAATATAAACTGAATTCGAAGCACAAATAAAAAAAATCATGAAATTAATTCTACTTAGATGCCTATTCCGTTTTCCGATTTGAAATCATGTTCATTGAAAAATCATGACACTTTGAGAATATTGAAAGAATTCTATTCATTAACATTTTGTTAATTATAGTTAACTGATGATTTAAACTTGTCCACATTTTATGAACATTTCTTTTAGAAGTACTTTGAACACTTCTCTACTATGGCCAGTATGATTCCATACAATTACCTAGCAAAGGGGTGAATTTTACGTGAAGTTTTTCGATTCAGTCATCTTTGAAAAGAGCTGAAAGGGCTGCAAGACTTTTTTTGCCGATAAAATAATTTTAGGCTTAAATTCAGAAAATTTCACAAAATATACATTTCTTTACATTGAAAATTTCCAAGATATCGTCACTTGAAAATGAGGGCTTAAGTTGACACTTATAAGGGCTTTGATAGGTATCTTTCCAGGTCGGCCATTTGGCGGCCATGTTTGTTTTAGAAAAAAACTGATAATGATTTTGTTGTGTTGTTTTAATTTCAATTTACTATTTTTGGACTCTGAATTCAGAATTATCATTGACAGTCATTACTCAAAAATGAATGACACCATCTACGACTTAAGACTCATTTTTCACTAAATTTTAACTTTACAGCCTCTACACAACCTGCAGTAGAATCAATAACGAAAATTTAAAGAAATGCTTTTAGCTTTTTTGGAAAAGGGCGTGTTTTTAGATAATCAGATTCACATGGCTATTTAGAATGACTTGTAAGGATAAAGTGATATTGCTGTAGAGAATGAGACGAGAAAAGGCAATATTATGCAAAATTATATTAGCGATTCTATTATTCTTCGGAAAATAGTGCTACGAATTATATATTGACCATTTGAAATGTTGAAGTCGAAATTCGATTGTTGTTGCTTGCTGAGATGCAACGGCGACACACACGAAACGAGAATAACATCATGTACCACGAAAAAGGACAGCAACGCGTGAGTGACCGTACTAGTGTGTGTGTACGTCGATCAGGTTGAGCTTGTCTGTCTGCGCAACGCAAAGCGATGTGAATAGAGTTATCTAAGCCCGATCTCACGCACACTAGCTTACCACTTGTTTTTGCTGGCGACCACAAATTTTAACCTAAAAATCCATCGTGTACGTACACGCAATACATGCGCACGTAGATAGCTCTATGAAAAGAGAGAGCGACAACGACCGAAGTCATCCGATGCTTGCACGGCGGCGCAGGCGATGAGCGTCGGGTCGGTTACGCTCTAACAAAGGAAAAAATGAGAGAATCGTATGTGTGTGTGTGTGCGCGCTCTTGGAATGATCGTGGAATGCTCGGGGGTGTGAGTCTGGTTTGGAAATTTGCAGTGGTTGGTCGTTTGACGACATTTTGCAGTTTCCATCTTCAAGATGGCTGCACCGATAAAAAAGGCTTTGTTTCGAGCTTTGTTTACTACAATTGTAAAATGGCTTTTTTTCGATAGTCGATTTGGGAAGCATAGAGATTTACTCAGCTGTATGTTGGCTTCCTTAGATCAACATTCAAAAGTTTCATGGGAAATGATTGAAAAAGTGGAATTAAAGGATCAGTACTTTTATGAAAGCAATTTGAATATTTCTGATGTATCGATGTCGTTCCGCCTTTTGGATTTTATGTTTTTTTTCTCCAAATGGCATGTGGCCCGCAGGTTTTCTTTTAAAAATAAAAAAGGTCAATTATACAAACGTTCTTCCTATTTTTTACACTTATAAAATCCACTTGTTTTTAAAAATATTTGGCACCATTCACTAACAGCCGACCGGCGACTGCGCCCGGCCAAAGCCGTCAAAAACCGCTAGAAGATGAAGTTGTCCGACCAAATGCTGTCCGCGCAGAACGAGTATCGCTCGGCACAGTCGCCCACGTGGGCATGGGCCTCGTCGTACCTGCGGTGAACGTGATGCTCGGGGGTCTCGTGCGTGCTGGGCAAACTACGAGGGATTGGAGTTATTAAACGAAACAGATTTTGGAAACATGCCTCACTTACCTAAAAACGGCCTTCAATATTTCTCGTAGAAAGGATTCCGGCTCGTTGGCATCCCTTCGTTGGCCACTTTCACACAGGGCTCGAAGTACACAATGGTGGCCATGTTTGCCCTGACTAAAAATAAATGTTCAGTATAACAATCAACGCAGAATTTTGCACAAACTTACGCTTCAAGGAACTTCTCAATCTTCTGGTACAGATCGTGCCGCGTCGAACGGTGATGGTTCAGGAAGAACTTGTCCTCCGGGTGGGTGTGTGCGTCGATGCTGCGCTTGCCAAACACCGGATAGAAGCGCCGCCGGCCAAACTGGAAGTTCGGTGGATGGTTCCGCACCCAGGTTTGAAGGTATCTGATGAATAGTAATAATAATGTTCAATTACAGTGCATTCAGTGATTCAAAATCGTTAGAACCTCATCATTTCCAACCAACTATTCCAACTTGTAGAGAATTCAAACTATGTGGGAGGACGGTAAGGGAGAGTGGGCAGACTTGATCATTAGCTCGTATCTTATTAATTTTCGGGGAAGAAAAGTACAATGTTCTAGAATTATGTACGGATTTGACTAAAACTCGTCATACAAAAACACATTTTTTTTTTAAATGCTCACAAAATCAAATAAGGTATCTTTTATTTGTATAGAAAAATCGTATTTTTTTCTAAATACGCCAATTGTTTAGTAAATCAATTTGTTACCCCAAAAAAAAAATACCATCCACATTAACGACCCCCGGGTCTTTTGTGGTCTCTATTGCAAGTTTCTGCTCGAACCTAGGAGTCCGAAGGCTTGAATGGAGAGAGCACCGAAACCTCTTTTTACTCCAAGGAACCTTCCACCCCAGTGTTTGAACAGACGACCTTTGGATTGCGAGTCCAACCGCCGCCAGCGATTCCACCGGAGTAGGCTTGGTTTGGTGTGTTGTTTGTACTTATGGCATCGAGACAACTCCTACACCTGGAATGACTTAACGGCCTAACAACCAAGGCCGGGACCGACATTTTACTTCCTCATCCGATGGAAGGTTGCAGCAGATGAAATCGAACCCAGAATCATCCGCTTACAAAGCGGACAGCGTTACTCCCGTTACGCATTTAATTGACCCTGGATTTTTTATTATATTATGTTTTTATTTGGATGATACTTTGTCCATGAATTCCCTTTGCCAAAAAAGCTATTTTACAAATATATTCGAATATATTTAAATATAATATTCAAAAATTTGTAACTTCAGAAGGGATTTTCTAAACGATTTGGTGTCTTCGACAAATTTAAAGTAAATTTTTTTATTTCAATTAAAATAAAATAAATGAATTCCTAAAATTGGTATTTTTTTAATTCTGATAAGCCTGGAACTATTGGTTCGATTAGTGAAAAGTGAAAGTTTTATAAAATTTTCTACTCTTTTCTATACTTATAATAGAGCAGTAACTGCAACCCAAGGACCAATCTTCAATGTCTCTTAGACAATTTTATAGCAAATTTTCTGAACTTAAAAAAATTGGAACTGGTCACTCATGGTCACTATTTTTAAAAATCGAAAAACTTCAAATATTTCGCTAAAATTAAACTTTCGGTGGTTATATCTTGAAAACGGAGCCCTTTATCAAAAAATCTGTACAGTACTTTTCGATTGCAAATTCAATTTTGCATTAAAAAATAATGTCAAACTTGTTTTTGCATGAAGCTTTGATTTTTTCAAAAAATCACTATTTTTTCAAATATTTATAACTCGGCGGCAGATTTTTTGACCATGTTTCTCTATGGCTCAAAAATTGAGGATTTTGTCCCCTAAAACATATAAAAAGATCTCAAAAATCCAAAAATACCTATTTTGGAAAATTGAGATTTAGTGAAAAAAAAGTTGATAAATAATCTGCAAAAAAAATTTCCGTGTACCTATTTTTTTCTCAAAAGTCCTCAACAATACCTACAACTTTGCCGAAGACACCAAATTGATCAGAAAATTCAGTCAAAAGTTACAGTTGTTTGAATATTAACATACCAGCCAAAATTGTATGGAGACTTATATGGGTGAACCAATGCACAGTGGTCCGAAACCGGAATCTAGCGTGACAAAATTGATAGCGGCCACACGTTAAGATTTAGAGCTTTGGTGTCTTCGGGACAAATGATCAGGGTCAATAGGGACATCTTTTGGTATGGTGGACATTAGAGTGGTCCAAATTTTAGGGTGGTTCAGAATTTTTATTTTGGCGGGATGACGAGATAGCGCTTTGGTGTCTTCATAAAAGTTGTAGGGAACACCATTCTGAGCAACTTTGCTGAAGGGCACAAAGCTCTATCTTCAAACGGGAAGTTTCTAGAGCCATTTTTGTTATTTAGGTTTGGGTGTTTATGAAAAAATGAGTTTTTTGAATTTATCAACTCAAGCTTATGTCGTAGTGAGTTGGTGTCTTCTAGACATTTGAAAAGCTTATCAAAACACACATTTATCTTCCAAGAGAGCGAAAATCGGACCTTTAAAACGAAAGTTATAGCCAAAATACGACAAAAAAGACGCCATTTTGAAATGTGAATAACTCGAAAAGGTGGTGGAGTTTGAACTCGCTCTTGAAAGCATTTGAAAGTATACACATTCTAGATTACAATTGCTGAAAATATCTCGGAGGTCATTTTTGTTCAACTCATTTTATCTTAATTTGAAAATGAACATTTTTTAATCGTTTTTGGGCCATAACTTTTGATAGAATTTTCCAAAATTCGTTTTTCAAGAACGAAAATGTTCATTTTGACAAGCTCTACAATTGTCTAGAAGGGCTCAAAAATGTGCAAAATGATCTAGTGTTTGTAAAAGAAGAAACAAGTTTTTACTGAAATATTTCAGGAATAAATTTAATTATTTTGTTGATTCCTGAAATATTTCAGTAAAAACTTGTTTCTTCTTTTACAACCACTAGATCATTTTGTACATTTTTGAACCCTTCTAGACAATTGTAGAGCTTGTTAAAATGAACATTTTCGTTCTTGAAAAACGAATTTTGGCCAATTCTATCAAAAGTTAAGGGCAAAAAACGATTTAAAAATGCTCATTTTCAAATTAAGATTAAATGAGTTAAACATAAAAGACCTCCGAGATATTTTCAGCAAATGTACTCTAGAATTTGTACTTTCAGATGCTTCTAAGAGCGAGGTCAAACTCCACCACCTTTTCGAGTTATTCACATTTCAAAATGGCGTCTTTTTCGTCGTATTTTGGCTATAACTTTCGTTTAAAAGGTCCGATTTTCGCTCTCTTGGAAGATAAATGTGTGTTTTGATAAGCTCTTTAAATGTCTAGAAGACGCCAACTCGCTACGACATAAGCCTGAGTTGATAAATTCAAAAAACTCATTTTTTCATAAACACCCAAACCTAAATAACAAAAATGGCTCTAGAAACTTCCCGTTTGAAGATAGAGCTTTGTGCCCTTCAGCAAAGTTGCTCAGAATGGTGTTCCCTACAACTTTTCTGAAGACACCAAAGCGCTATCTCGTCATCCCGCCAAAATAAAAATTCTGAACCACCCTAAAATTTGGACCACTCTAATGTCCACCATACCAAAAGATGTCCCTATTGACCCTGATCATTTGTCCCCAAGACACCAAAGCTCTAAATCTTAACGTGTGGCCGCTATCAATTTTGTCACGCTAGATTCCGGTTTCGGACCACTGTGCAATGACGTCAAATTTGGTCATAGGGAAGGCCCCACAATGTTTGAGTCGAATAAAAAAATAAAAATGGTCGAAATCGGCCGATTTCGTAGAGAGTTGCTCATAAGCATTTTGTTGCATTTTTTGTCTGTCTCATTGTAGACGCCCTTGGCAGGAACAATAAGACAGGAGGGGAACAATGGGACACTCTACGAAAATCAATATGATTCTAGCTGTGTTGTATCATTGTATTGGCAATCTTTCCAACTTAAAACTTCAATCGAAAAATTTATACTAAAAGTATTTAAATTATATATTAATATTTCATATATTTGGTTAAATAATTTAAAAACTCAAAAAAATGTGCCAAAAATCACTTCCACTTAATGTTTTGTAAGATTTCTATGGATTATGAAAAGTTTATTGAAGAATAATCAAAGTGTCTCAGTGCTACCCATGGGCTGGGTGTATCCTCAAAATTGGTTAAATATTATGAAAGGATATTGTAGCTCAGCGCATGCTTTCTCATGTTTCGAAATGACGAAAGAAATTTGAAAAAATATAAGTGTTGGTGTCAATGGCAGCATTTAAGCGAAAATGCAATTTTTGGCCCTGAATTACTTTTACATTCCAGAAACAAACATTTATGAGTAACTTTGCAAGGGAGCGTCCATATTCGAAGCAACTCTTATGGAAATTTAAATAACAAGCCATAATCTGAACATTTGAATGCAAAAAGGTTTTTAAAATGCATTTCACACTAGTTCAGTTGTTTTGCAATCATTAGTTTCATTAAAAAAAAAAGTGAGATTTGACAGAAACAAAAATTTCAATGAAAAAAAACTTTAATTTAAATTTGTACCAGTCTAAGTGGAAATAAAATCCAGCAAATTAGTTCAGCTTTTTGATGTTGATCACACAGCAAATGTGTTTCATTGCTTATTATGCTAACAAAAGAGTTCATACACTTCCAAAGCTTTATTGGCTCAGAATGATTTCAACGACACACAAATGTTTCAATTCTGCAACTCGTGTAATTGTCCACTACAAACCGTAACTCAAGCGCATACCTGTTGACGACGTTGCTCCAATCGTTTCTGGTCCAGTTGTAGGGTGACAAAAAATTGGGCGGCAGTTTTCCAAAGTCTGGCCCACCGTTGGCGGGATTCGGTGGCCACGTAGGACCACTGCCACTCGTGTAGTAATTAACTCGATTGGACAGACCTGGCTGTTGGTAATAGCTCAACATGTTTTTCGTCCCCATCGTTCCGACCGGGTACATCCCGGGACTGCTTGCTGTGTAATAATACGAGTGCTTGTTGTCCTTGTCAAAGTGACCCTTGGTGGAGTTGGTATCAACCAGGATGGTTCCGGTGACGTTTTCGTCTCTCCGACGTCCTAACGCTAACGTGGGATCACTTTGGAGCATCTTGAAGATCTCCAGCAGGGAGATGCTGGGCAGTTGCCACGCCAACGCACACGTGACACCCACCGTGAACAGCAGAGTGCTGCCGATGATCGGGATGGTTTGATCGTACACTGGAGAGAACGGAACGGATTAGAATGGGTTCACAGATGAGCAACACCTTCGTGATATCACTAGTATTTTCCCAAGTACTAACCAACTTGAAAGGAACTTCCTTCCGGAAACTGCAGGAAACGTCTTTTTCGGGATAGAACTACACTTTTGCTTCCTCCTCCATCGTCCGGAACTCCCGTAAAGTCTTTTTGATTCACTTCACTTTGCACTCCTTGATCAAGTTCTTCCGCTGCCCTAAGTTCAATCCAATGTCCGACTGCGATCAACGCAATGCAATAGACACACGTACTCGACAGATTCTTCATGGTTATTTTGATTGACACTACTTTAATTTATTATTCTAAAAATTAAACTTAACTAACAAAGGTCTACGAAAACACCGCGATCATTCCTAAAAGGTTCTAACTGTTGTAACTCTGGCGAGATTTGCTCGCAGACTGCCGCCAGGCCCTACGATAAAGTGAAATTTTCTGGAGCACTTAACGTGAAAATGTCCAAAGCAAATATAACGTTCCCGGTTTCGGTCTGCAGTCTGGAGTGGCTCTGTAAATTTCCAGCTAAAGCCTGTATTGGGCATGGAGTTGCTGCTGCGTAAACTAGGTGGGAGCCACATTAGCACACTGTGAAATCTAGAACGGCTCGTGGAGGAATAAAAAAAAACGCAGCAACGTTGAACGTGATGCTGAATTAGGGTTACTCGAAGATCAGCTTGGAGTTCAAAACATCACGTTGAGTGAATGAATTATAAATAGGGGAATCATGTGCCTTTCCAGTCAAAGCTGTCCAAATGATGATCGTTCCGGAATCGATTAGTTGGATGGACAAGAGAAACAGTAACAATATAACCAAACATTGAGATCATTGCGATTTAAACATAAAATTCAGTTTAAATTTAACCTTCCAATTACAAGTCAGTTGAGCAACAAGAAACATTGGTATTGATAATCAATATTGCTTCTCCTATTTCTTTGAATTCCTTCTACTTTGTTCCTAAGAATAAAATTCTGCCAACATCTAAAAAAATTGTTTGTTTATAAGGCAAATTGACTGTCAGAAAAAAAACATTATACAAAAACTGTGTAAACATGTTAAAACATTAGGGTGCCCAGAATATCGTCATGATTCGAATTCTCGGATGCTTCGAAACCCGGACACCTCATCTTGTTTTATAAATTCGTATTATAGATGTCAAAAATGGGTTATTTGATGAATTCTAACATAAACTTTCATTTACAGTTTGTTTGAACGCTGTAGTTAATGTCAAAACAATTAAACAAAATAAAATTATAAGATTATCAAAAATGCAAAACACTTCACGTGAAATATTTCATAGGCGTCCGAAGCACCGGGAAGACAAAGCAGAAATTTATGGTTTTGATTTCCTTCAATTCAAGCATTTTTTTAAATAAAATATCAAGGGTTTCCAGAAGCGTTCATTACATGCCAGTCTGCCAATGAATTACTCGAATTACTGGTTCAAAATGATTAATTACACAAATTACTTAATTACTTTTCACTACGATAAAAACATTTTATTTATATTTAAGTATTCATTTATACGGTTCTTAACTAAATTATAGATAAATAGATCATTCGATAACTCTTTCAAAAATTATTCTGTTTACTTTGTTTTTTCACGTATAATTTTTATTGATAATAGATATAGGCGATTAAACGTCAAAAATGCCCCCAACTAGAGGGCGCTGAAACTTTGAGTGATGTTTACATGATATCCTACAGCGAGTTGGTTTGAAATTTGGAATTTTTTATTTTATTATAAAATTGACATTCGTATTTAATTACACAATTTTTCGGTAAAAAATAAGTAGCTCAATTGATATCTAGAATTTTTTTAAAAGTCTTATAAACATATAAAACACAATAGCTTAAAGGACCTTTAAAAAAAATATCTGGAAATGACCAATAATAATTGTTTCATGGCCAATTTAACCTGTTCATTATCTGATTCGAAATTTCATTATGTTTCACGTTTCAATCAACCGAACCCTTATCAATCAATTGCAAATGAAGATTATTTAAGTTGACTTACGTTTTTTGAAGTCATGTTTGCCATAAAAGCAAAAAAAATTGTACTACTTTACTTCAATATATGAAATTAATAATATTTTCAGCTTCCAAAGTCGAATGCCATTAATATATAGAATTTGATGTAAAAAAGGCCCCCTGATTATTTGAGCTAAACAAAAACTTTGACAAATATTTGCAGCGGCTTTTCTTGAGAATTGTGAAATTTATCAAAATAACGTTAAGTTTCAAAACGCTTTTCAAACATTGGTTTGACATTACTTTGCATTTTTTTCTCAAGCAAATTTAAAAAATCTGTTACTGAAAATACAGATAATGTGGAACGTGACATTAACATTGGATTCAATTGCATCTGAATATTAGTTGATTTTAATTTCACTGAGTTTGATTTTTACCATTGAAACATTTGTCTCAGAAATATTTGGAAATTTTTAGGGAAAATTACTGATCTCTTAATAGAGAGATATTACAGGACTGTCAATTTCTGCAGATGATGAAAAAATATAAAAAAAACATATTTTTATTATTATTGATTTTTAAATGGCCATCACTTGAAAACTTTGTATATTTCAATGATAATTAAGTACATTTTGGTTTTAAATATTTGATCCACAAAAACTTCAAATTATTTTGACTGCCTATTAGAAGAAAAAACATAAAAAATAATCGATTCTAATGTAGTTCTTGCAAAAAAAAAAAACATATTTTTATAATAACTTAATAAAAATAAATAGATTTTAGATTCACAAAACATTTTTCACTGGGTAATATATCATGGCCTTTCGTTGTTAATCAGTTTGATAAACAACATGATAAAAATAAATTTTAGGAAAGTTTTAGGAGAGAACTATGCACACAAAAAAAATATTTCCGAATGTTACATCATTTATGATGTAACACTTTTGCACGTCATTAAACATTTAAATTTAAATGGAATTTGATGTAAATTTGCAACAAATTATACGTAAAAACATGATTTCACGTGTGATTCAACTGTTTACATCAAATCTCAAGTTTACATCAACTGAGTTTAAATGTGATTCATCTTTTCTGTGTCGAGTAAATTCACACTTTTTTTCTGTGTGGTGAATAAGGCCTTCTCATACAGAATCAGTTTTTTGTAATCTTTGTGTTTCACTCTTATTTGAAATCAATAAGATTCTGTTATAATAGATTATATGTAAAAAGTAAATAGTTTTGTTGAAAAAGTACAATTTAAAAAAAATCAATTACTGTAATTACTCAAAAATTACTTTAATTACCAATTAATTACTTTAAATTACGCTAATTACCGTGAATTACTAAGTAATTAAAGAATTACCTAATTACCAGCTAAAAATCAAAGTAATTATTAATTACTTGCCAGTCTGTGGCCTTGCTGGAAACCCTTGTAAAATATCGATTGTGTTGATGTTAACAGCTTATTTGAGACCCAAAGAATGCCATTCACAAACATTTTAGTCCAAATTTGTGCGATTTATTAGCAAAATCGAGTATCCGGAATTCGAAGCAAAAGTGTCCGGATTTCGAATCAGCTTTTATTAGTTTCCGGAATTCGAAGAACAACAATTCATTTTAATTTTCATCTGATGAAAAATTGTTAGAAAAGACATATTTTGCATGCATTCTCTTAAAACTGACTGTTAATACTACATCCTGTTGATATTTCTACATTTCCAACTTTTTACATGATTTTTTGTCAGCTGTAACAAAAATGATGTGCTACTAAGTGTCCGGATTTCGAATCATGACGTTATTGGAGTTTTCTCAAAACCTCGCTCCACAAGCTGAATATTGTTCCTTGAGTTATTTAAGGACTCTGGGCAAAAAATGAGCTAAATCGGTCAACATTTACCCATTGATACTCGAAGGTGAAGTTTGTATGGGAAAGTGCGCTAATTCCATCAAATTATTCCCAAAAGTGAGCTTCCAATTGAACATTTAATGCTCTATAATTTTGTAGAACATACCAAAGCTGTGAATCTCAATACTGTAAAGTTATTAGTGATTAAAAAAAATCATTTTTGTATGAATACAATTTTTTTACAAGCTTTAAGCTCGGGTATCAATGGGTTAATCGCAAACAATTTCACTCAAAAATTGCACAGATGCTTAAAATAACCCGAAAAACCGTTTTTCGCTTGTGGATTTTTTTCTGGGCACCCTAATGTACAGGCATCTCACAGACTATATGCAAATAAAAAAAAATGATACAGTGTTGTAAACAAGATATAGATTAATTATATTTTAATGGTATCATAATTTTCTGGGCACTTTGTTATGTGCAATTGTAAACATGTTCCACATAACTTGAGGTAAAATTACGTCATAGAAGAGGTTTTATTAAACCATTAAATAATTCAGCGGTTGATGGCCAATTCCAAAATAAGACGGTTTTTTCAATGTACATTGAAACTATTTTCAGTGATAACTTTATAATCACAATCCACAAGTCTCCGCCTGTCCTGGTTACATTGATAGGATTGCAATTTTTTTACATTTTATCAAAACGGTTCGACATTTTTCAAGATATATTTTTTGAAACTTGTACTGAGATACGTCGTACAATATCCAAGTTAATTATTTCTAAAAAGCTTTTTTCAGTGGTGCATTAAAGCAATGTTTCGTTAATAAATGTTATTTAATAAAAACTGTACTGTCTTTAACAGTCAAAAACACATTTCTTACAAATTTCGGCCAAATTTACTAAAAAGCTTGTATTACTGAAGATATTTTAGAAATCAAATTCAATAAGAATTAAACCTTGGCACTAAGCCGCTAATTTCAACTGGTTTCAATGCAAACATGTTCAAAATATCCGGTAATGTACTCCGTTTTCCGATTCTAACTTGTTTCATTGAGAAAATCATGACGCTTTGAAAGTATTTTAATAATTATATTTATCATTGGTTTCAATAGCACAGTTAACAACTATGAAAACTTTTCAAAATTTGTTGAAAACTTGGATGAAAATACTTCTCTATCAAGCTCAGTTTGGTTCCACACCATTAATTTTTTTAAATTATTATTTCACATTTTGTAAAAGAATACTTTCTCAGCACTACAGAGCTTGAAAACAGTCTCTGAAACAACTTTTGACAACTTATTAAAAACCTGCACTAAAAAATTTCGATTCAAGAGAATCGTTCCCTCAAAGTTAATAGAGGGCTCAGTGCCAAAATCGAGAGAATAATGCTAACAAACTCACACCACCATAAAAAAAACGAGTTCATTCGTTAATTAATACAATAAATCTCCAACAAGTATCATGCATCGATATCTGACCACTCCTTAGCCACCAAGCTGTGATGGCCGAGGCAGTTAAGTCATTGGGTTGATATGTCAAAGGTCTATGGTTCGATTTCCGTAGTAAGCACTTTTGTTTTTATGTTTTTATGTTTTGACGAATGAACTTTTTTTTGCAAATGAACCTCGAGGGAATTATTCTCTCGTCCATCTCGAGCTGTGTTCTCTGTGTCCGTAAATGGTACCACTATTCTCTCGTCTCGAGGCCATTATTCGCTCGGACTAGTGCTGCCCAGTTTTGGGTGTGGTATAAACAAACGACTATCTTTGAAAGTAAAATAAAGTTATAAGTCTTTGAAAACATCTATGCAACCTGAGACATTTTAAAGAAAGTCGGAATTAATTTTTGAGGAAACACATCTTGAAGCATTAAGAACACACTTTTTGAAACCTGTTCTCAGAAAATTTAATGATACACCCAAAGTTAAAGAACGAGGGGATAGTCCTCACGAAAAGAAACGTGAGGAAAGTGCTATTTTGCGAGAGTATAGTCCTTTCGCGTGTTCATTCGTTCATTGGAACAGTTCATCCTATTGAGTGGCTTATATGGACAAATGACCGCAACTTAGTTACCGAACCATGGTGGCCCATACGGCAAAGGCACGGTTCAATATGCCGAAGGTCTTGGGTTCGAGTCTCGGTACCGGTACTTTTTTTTGTTAGATGAACTTTTTTTGAAGATGAATTTTACTACCGAATCGTGCTCTTTATCCTCTCGTATGCCGATACCCAGTTCTGGGTGTAATAATTGTCAACACCGACCCGGTGATTTAGTTGTAAGCGTGGTTGCCACTCACCCAGTTGGCCTGGGTTCGATCCCAGGCGGTCCCGGTGGCATTTTTCGAGACAAGGTTTGCCTGATCACGCCTTCCGTTGGACGGGGAAGTAAATGTTGTCCAACCTAAAGGTCAGGTCGTTAGCTCAGCCCAGGTCATGTCCAGGCAGTAGGACTCGAAATCCAAAGGTCGTCAGTTCGAAACCCGGGGTAGATGGAAGCTTAGGTGTAAAAAGAGGTTTGCAATTGCCTCAACAATCAAACCATCGGACACCATGTTTTGAGTAGCATTTTTGCAATCGAGAACGCCAAGGCCAAGTCTTTGTCAAGACCATTTGACCTTGCGTTCGACGGGTCATCAAAAGATCTTTCTCATAAGTCATCTGGAGCGAATCGGGACTACAGTCTGAATAGGAACAGCGTGTTTTAAAGCACTTGAAAGCGTGAAGTTTGGAAATCGAAGCACCTGCTCTATCCGAAATTAATACAAAAATCCACATATTGTGCAGTAACAAGGCTGAAACAGTTATCCCAATTCACCCCATGTGTCTCGATTCGCGGATGATTCTGGTTCGATTCCCATCTGCTGCAACCTTCCATCGGATGAGGAAGTAAAATGTCGGTCCCGGCCTTGGTTGTTAGGCCGTTAAGTCATTCCTGGTGTAGGAGTCGTCTCCATGCCATAAGTACAAACAACACACCAAACCAAGCTTACTCTGGTGGAATCGCTGGCGGCGGTTGGACTCGCAATCCAAAGGTCGTCAGTTCAAACACTGGGGTGGAAGGTTCCTTGGAGTAGAAAGAGGTTTGGGTGCTCTCCCCATTCAAGCCTTCGGACTCCTAGGTTCGAGCAGAAACTTGCAATAGAGACCACAAAAGACCCGGGGGTCGTTAATGTGGATGGTTTGATTGTCTCGATTCGCTCCAGATGACGTAATACATTTTGAAAATTTTATACTGCCTTACAAAAATGTAGTCGCAGTAGGCCAATTTTTAACAAGTTATTTTGGAGTCGGATTTGGAATCGGTAAAGTGTGGTCTTTTGGGGAGCAAGAGTCGGAGTAATCAAAACTCCCGAAATTGGGTTTTTTTTCATTATTCATCAAATTTTTAGAAGCCGGGTCAGAGTCGTTTTAAATTCTACCAGACTCCGTAGCCCTGAATTGCTACTACAGATAAATTAATCAGAGTGAAAAAAAATAACGAAATAAAAACATAAAATTACTCAAAATGAAGGTAGAAAACACAAAGCAAGGAAAGTTTGACGTTAAAAATCACGATTCCGATATAAACATTGGAAGTAAAGGGTCGAACACTTTCCCTAGGTAGCAAAAGCATGTTTGCGAAAGAATTTACACTTTTCATAAAGCAGCACCTAACTAAGAAAAGGGCTTGTCAATTTCGATTTGCACGTGCCTATAGTTAGTTTAACTTCTGTCATCAACCATGAAATGTTGTCGATTGCTGGTTTGGTTGATTGCAGCCAGTACTGTTGCTTCAAGTTCAACCTCAAACTCAACCTTTCTAATCCCAGATGGTCATCGACAGGAACGATCCCTTCTGTTTCCTTTCTTCTCGATGATGCAGGTAATTCACTTGGCTTGACGTCATCCGAAATTCCGCGGTGAAATTTAAACGATGTTTGTTCAACCATTTAGCGTTGCTCGTTTCTGAGGATCGCCGAAATATTTTAGAAATCGAAATCATCAGTGCATCAAGTGGGAGAGAGTGAATTGTGGATTTTTTCCCGTAACGTTCGACTTGATCTCGTTAGCACGTTTTCGTCGAAGGATGGATTTGGTGTCCCAAAAACGCTCGCAGGCGCCTTTGGATATCTCAGTTTGTTAAACACCTCCAAAGATGCGTTTTCTGTTGAAATTTACCGGTACCGTTATTCTGCTGTGTTTGACCATCAGTTCCGCAGATGGGTCAACCTTTAACGAAAGTAGTTCACGTACCGGCGAAGAGGGACGAGGAGGGCTCGTTTTTCCAACATTGTCGATTATGCAGGTTTACTTTCGGGACCAGTGAAAGATACTTCCCAGTGGACTTTTAACAACTTAGACCCTTCCTTCTTCTTCCAGTTTTCGCTTTGCACGAGTTCGGGAACGCCCCTCTTCAAGACCAAGAAGTACCCGTTTCGTCGTCTAGGTCTTAACCTTGGCTTCCAGGTGAACTACGCGCTGCCGTACCGGCTGATGGACTTTTACAAACCACCGACCTGGGCCCGCGCCATGGTGGACATCGTCAAGGGACGGTTCATGCCGACGGAGGTCGTAACGGCGAGGGCCTTCCGGCGGCGTCGCTCGAACCGGCACCTCTCGGCCGGGGACATCTACACGGCGGTCGACGAAACACTGCAAATGGCGGGCTACGAGCAGGATTGTCTGCTCAAGAGTGTCTGCGAGTTGGCTCACAGTCCGCTGCATAACGTTCAGGAGGATCTGTACGCGGAAATATTGCAGTTTATTCTAACGTGAGTCAAGCTGAAATTCAGAAATCATCATGATTTAAACACCTTCAAATTTCAGACCATCGGAGCATCAGGGATTCGATACAGGGGAACGTAAAATGCGGATCAGATACGAAATGGCGGAAAAGTTGGGAAGAGAGGGTGCGGATTGTGATTTGCTGTACACGAAGTGCAGCAAATCGTTTCTAAGTGATATCACAAACTTTGTTGATGAAAGTACAGATCACGTTATATTCTGATACGAAATATGCGCTTTTTTGATTCCGAAATCTACTTTATTGACTCCAAATATTTGTGTCCAAGAGTGAGATTCTTGTATGAAATTCAAAATTCCCTACAGTGTTCTACAACTTTGTCCCAAAGTGTAAAATGTTCCAAGTTGATCCCGCGTTGCCCAATGGTTTGTACAAACTTATAAAGCTTTTTTCTCCAATTGCTAATTTTGCATATCAACAGTTCTGTAGATTTTCGCAAAAAAATGTTTTTAATTTTTTTGTATTTTTTGAAAGAAGAAACTTTGTCAATTCGATCCCAACATTTCAAAAAGCATCATGTACAAACAGTGCGTTTTGAGAAAGCATCCATTCTCAATTCCCATTTTAATATAAAAGCAAAATAAGATGTTCTAATGATAACAAAAGATGAAAAACGTTGCTTTTATTGATACTTGATCATCCAAATTCAATAGAACATTATTTCCGTAATTTTATTTGAGAAAAACAAACAAACAACGTCTATATCACCCTGCTGTCATTGAGGGGGACGCATTGTAATGACTCGTTTTTCTTCGCCGAATGTACATGGCGCTTTTTTCATGATGCTTTTTTTTCGTCACGAGGTTCATGTAGTCTTTTGTTTGACAGGTTGACAGGGCTACACAGAAAAAAATAATGTAAATTTGGAAGCTGTAATTTTGGAAGGTTGGATTTTACCTCTTTTATGATGTAATTTTACCTCAATTTAGACTGAAAAAGCGGCATTACACCAGAAAAGTAGTAAATTTACACATTTCCAGAGGTAAAATTACACCTTTTTTCTGACATAAAAAATGTACCCCTTCCCAGATGTAATATTACCATGATTTTTTTTTTCTGTGTATATAAACAGGGACTGCTGATGGCAGAGATTTTGTTTATGTTACTTTATTTAAAATCATGATTAAACAGACTTTACTGAAGTAACTTTTGCTCATTTTTGGTGGAGAGGTAGCTTATTAGGAGTACTTATTCAGTACTTTGTACTAAAAGTGCCAACTTCTGAGCTATAGGGAATATCGTACTTTTTGTTTTTGTTTACTATTTTTTTTTTTAAATTGTGAGGTTTTAAAAATATCGTACATTCGCACTAATTAAAAAGTACTCTTGTCATGACATTAAAAATCTGAAAATATTGTTTACTGTTGGAAGTCAACCCTAAGTGCGGCCATGGTGATTAGATTTAGTTAGCTTTAGGCGCAGTAGGCTTTGCCACGCGCATCTTTTATATAAACACCACCCACTCTGTGTTAACTCTCTTTCCCCGAATAAACGCCAACTCGTCAGGTTGTGTGGCCCAGCAAATCGCGTGGCGCGTCGCCAAGGAAACCGCGAACGGAAGGAAAAAGTTTTTTTCCACGTGCGCGGACACCCGGGAAGGTGACGTAGTTTTTCGCGATCGAAAAGTGAGTTAAGTTTTTCGGGAGTAAGACGCGAAAAGAACGTTTTTCTAGTGCGATGGAGTACGAATTTGTGTCGCACGCGTTCGACGGGACGAATTTCTCGTGCTGGAGTTTCCGGATCGAAGCGGATTTGAAGGCGCAGAAACTCCACCACTGTATCGAGCGGACGCTGGAGGAGGAATCGTTTTTCACGGTGGTTGCGGAGGAAGGCGTGGCGGAGCGGGTGCGGAAGGAAGCACTGCAGAAGTCCCGGAAGGAAGAGGACGAAAAGTGTAAGTTGTTCCTGCTCAAGACGATCGCCGAGCCGCATCGGGAAGTCGTTCGTGGAATGTCATCGCCGAAGCTGATTTGGGAAGCCCTGAAGGAAGTGTCGAACCGGAAAGCATCGCGTGCCGGAAGTAACGGAACGTTTCCGTTCAAGTGTTGCGTTTGCGGGAAACCGGGGCACACGAAGGTGAACTGCCCGTGGAAGAAGAAGGTGAAAAAGGCTGCCGGAAGTGTGCAGCAGCTGAAGAAGGGGAAGGCGCATGCGGCGGAAAGCAGTGCCGGTGCCAAGGAAGACGTGCCGTTCGTGCCAGAAGCGGAAGAAGCCAACAATGAGGAAGCAGACGGAAAGTTCCGGTGGGTGCTGGACAGTGATGTTTCCGAGCACATGGTTGGTGATTGGAATCTGCTGGTGAATGTGCGTCGGATGGAAACCCCGAAGGTGGTCAACGTGGCCGAAGCAGGAGTGACGCTCGAAAGTCGCTTCGTCGGAGAGGTGAAAATGAAGGCCGGCGTCGGAAAAAGGACGTTGAACTGCACGGTTCACGACGTCCTGTACGTGCCTGGATTGACGACGAACCTGTTCTCCGTTGAGAAGGTGGCTGAGCTTGGAATGGAAGTCTCGTTTGGCCGGAATCATGCTCGCATTTCGAAGGACGGAGATGTCAAGTGCACTGCAACGCGGAACGGAAGTTTGTTCGTGCTTGACGTGGAGCTCGAAATGTGTGGATCGGACGTGGTGGCTGAGTTGGAGAGTCAAGAAGAAGTGCCGGAAGATAAAATGTGCACGGACGATCAACTCGACAGTGAAGAATCGGATCCAGATGACACAGTGCAAGAAGAAGAAGAAATGCCTGAAGAAAACGCAGTACCAGAACTGGAGGAAGCTGTGGGAGAAAGAAGAGTTCGCGTGAAGAAGCATCCGGCTGGGTTCCCCGAACTCGAGTTGGAGTGGAAGCGGCCGGCAAGGCCCGACCACGAGTTGAAGCTGAAGTGGCCGGCAAGGCCCGACCACGACGTCTGCGTCGCCGTTGCATTGAACGCCGAGGCCTACGTGGACGAGATTCCCGACACCAATGAAGCGCTGCAGAAACGCGACGACTGGCCGCTATGGAAGGGCACTATCGACGACGAGTTGCGGTCGCTAGAGAAGAACCGCACGTGGGACCTCGTCGAGGCTCCTGCTGGTCGCCGAGTTTTGTGCTGCAAGTGGGTGTTCAGGATCAAGAAGGAAGAAGACGGTATCGCTGCCTGGGACAAAGCTTGTCTCGTCGTGAGAAGATGCTCGCAACGCGCGGTGGAACAGCTGCACCAGAAGGAAGTACGGAAGCCTCCAGGATTTGAGAGGGGGTGTAAGGTGCACAAGATGAACAAATCGCTGGTTGGTGCGAAGGCGCTGCAGAACCGGAAAAAGCGGTACAGGTGTCGAATGCTGTTCAAGAAGATCTCGAAGCTTGAAGGAGCGCAAACGGAACGAGACCGTCGATCCGCTGCTGGGAGTAGCGAGCGGAGACCGAGGGAGCGACATCAACGATCGCCGCTCAACATTCTGTTCTGCCTGCGAACCGATTTGGCCGATCAGAACCGCCATCAACTCTCCGGTGGCAAGTCAAGAGGAGAGCAAGTACACTACGAAGAAGATCTACAAGACCGGAAGCGGATGAACCTCGGAGCATCCGCAACAACAACATCCGTGATAGCTGGCCAGGAAGAACTCACCAAGTTACCAGTTCCTCCTGACAAGTGACCAGCTCGCCGATGTGTTCACCAAGGGCCCAAGCTGTTTTGACCGAGAAGCATCGTAGCACTTTAGGTTTGAGAGGGGGTGTTGGAAGTCAACCCTAAGTGCGGCCCTGGTGATTAGATTTAGTTAGCTTTAGGCGCAGTAGGCTTTGCCACGCGCATCTTTTATATAAACACCACCCACTCTGTGTTAACTCTCTTTCCCCGAATAAACGCCAACTCGTCATTTACAAAAGGTCCTCATCTCATCTGAGGAAAGGTATAGCACTCAAAAAATTAAATTAAATTCCAGGAACCCACCTTCACTTTAGCATCCAAAAATGACTTTTGAATTGTTTCGGGGAATTTTCGATACTTCTCAAAAATCACTTTTATTGAAAGAACATAGCAAGCGAAGAGCTGAATGTCCGTCAAATCCTTTAGCTCAATAGATGGCAATTTTTATCAACTTAAAAACAAATAAGTAAATTTTAAAATATTTTCTTAAATATTCCACAATAGATTTTTGTGACAAATATGTAACTCAAAAATGAATTATTAATACAATATTGATGTGAGTGCAAAATAATGCAAATTCGAATTTATTTCACCTAGGCGTTGAACAGCAAATAAAATCCAAGGTTCTATGTCGTCGGTTCTATTCTTTACTACAATAAATCGCTATCTAGCTGTTCAGTAGGACGCAATAAGTTCATACAATCAGATATAGGTGTCACTACTGTTCGGTGTTGACTGATGATATGTATACTGGTTTATTGCAAAATATATTTAGAAAAAAATATGCTCTATTGGTTCTAAAAGTAAATAGATATTAACAAAAAAAATCAAAAATATTCATTTCTTTGTATTTAATTAAGCATTATTGAATTGTTGTCAAGCATCAATCTTTCTAATTGGAATATTTTTAGTAGTGCACATGCGCAGAAGCTGTCAAATTGGAACTTCCACTCGAAAATGAATAAGTTGAATAGTAGTTTAATAAATCAATAATCCAACTATTTCCAATTACAAACTAAGTTGTAAAATAAGTTTGTTGAAAATCATGTATTTTTTTCCTAAATAAAGTTATTTTCATATTTTTTCAAACTGTCAATTCATTTTGAACAATACCTATGCATGTTGCGTACTTCATGAACATTCAAATCATAGCAATATACCAGCTGTTTGCTAATTCAAAACAAACAAATCTCATCGAATGTGATCGAAAATGTTTGCGCGGGCAATACGAGCTCCGCTGAAGCTGGCAAGATATTATTCGTCGAGAGGAACAATCTTTGGACTGTCCTCAGGTAATTTAGAATATTGTTTAAATAACTCGGCAGTAAATTAAATAACTACTTTTAGGAAGTGGCAAATGTGGCGTTGCGGTTATTCGGGTGTCGGGCGATGCCAGCAGCGATGTTATTCAACGAAAGACGAGCTCCAACAAACTTCCAGCAGCAAGACAGGCCGTACTTCGGCGGATCCTTCACTCCCGCACGGCGGAAACGATCGACCGTGGCCTGGTGCTGTGGTTTCCGGGTCCGCACAGCTTCACCGGTGAAGACTGCGTCGAGTTTCACGTACACGGAGGGGCTGCAGTGGTTAGTGCGATGTACGACAGTCTGGGATCGATCGATGGAGTTCGGTTGGCCGAGCCTGGGGAGTTCACCAAGCGTGCGTTCTACGCTGGAAAGATGGACTTGACGGAGGTTGAGGGGTTGGCTGATTTGATTGAGGCTGAAACCGAAGCTCAGCGAAAGCAAGCTCTTCTGCAGGCCAGTGGGGAGCTCTCGAAGTTGTACAACGAGATGAGAAGCAGGCTTGTGCGATGTATTGCGAACGTGGAGGCTTACATAGACTTTGCTGAGGATCAGGACGTGGATGACACGGTGCTGCAATCGGTGGGTGAAGATGTGGCCACGCTGGTTCGGGATATTTCGACTCATTTGAATGACCACAGGCGAGGAGAGAGGTTGAGGGCTGGAGTAAGAACTGCCATAATTGGAGCTCCGAACGTGGGCAAGAGCAGTTTTGTCAACCTGTTGAGCAATCGGAAGGTTTCGATCGTCACCAACGTCGCTGGCACGACGCGTGACATCATCGAAAGCCACCACGATATCGGAGGATATCCGGTGATTTTGGCCGACACAGCTGGTCTTCGAGCTAGTACGGACGATATTGTGGAAAGTGAGGGCATAAGTCGGGCGAAAGACTACTTCCAGCTGGCCGATTTGCTCATTCTCATGATTGATTCGGAGGACTTGCAGCGATACCTTCAAAATGGAGATACCTTTGACTGCTTTCTGAGTCACTACCTTACCTCACTTGGTATCAACCGCGAAGCCCTTTCAACAGCAAAATCAATGCTCATCGTGAACAAATGTGATTTACTGCCAGAAAGCTTCTTAGAACCGATCAAAAAAATCCCAAATATAACTCTTCTCTCTTGTCACACCCAAGCCGGGCTGGAAGCGGTTCTCCAAGAAATCACCACCAATCTTAAGCACCTGTGCGGAAATCCGTCCAAAGAGAGTCCCAACTTGAGCCAGCAAAGACATCGGTACCATCTGAAGCAGTGCCTCGATTGTTTGGAAAAGTATCAGCGGTACGTTGAAGGGCAGCGAAATCCGGATTTGGCCATTGCGACGCAGCATCTTCGAAATGCGACCAGATGTATCGGGAAAATTACCGGTGCGATTGAGACTGAGGAAATTTTGGACGTTATCTTCAGCACGTTTTGTATTGGAAAATAAAGTTATGAAGGGTTAAAATTTCAGAGGATCATTACTGTCTTGACAAAATACACATTTTGGGCAGAGAATTGCCAAGAAGATAATTTAATTGGTCAAGGCTGCCAGAAATAAATGAACCAACAACACTGACTCAGTGCTAATAAAATCAAACAAAGTATAGGCATTTGTGTAATATCTGCAATGTATAAGTACATTATGCTGACAATAAAAAATGGACATTAGAAACACTCCCTGGTTGGATTGCTTGTGCAAAATAAGGTATTTGTGCCAATTTTGAGCCAAATCGGTTAACCTGTTGTTGAAGTTTGTATGAGAGAAAACATCGCTTCACGATTTTACCGGCATGTGGTGCAGGTCTCATCCATTTTGCTCAATTATGAGATTCTTGTAGAAAATTCATTTCCTTTCAACTTTGGATGCAAAACGATCCGAGTTGATCCCGATTTTTGGTGAATTTGATATTGACGTTATTACTGCATCAAACCTCAAAATTTAATCAATATTTAAACACCAACAAATCTTCCTCTACCCAAATTTACAAGCTTTTAAACTTTCTTTGAAATAACTTCAATAATCAAGCTGAAAGTAAATTGAAAACCAAATATGAAATGTTTATAGCTCAAATACGAATTTGATTTCTAAAAAGGAGTAATTCTCTGAGATTTCGGTCATTCGATTTTTTCTGTAATCCGGCTGAAACTTTTTTGATGCTTTTGATATGCCCAAAAAAGCCATTTTGCATCATTAGTTTGTCAATATAATTATCCATACAAATTTGGCAGCTGTCCATACAAAAATGATATGTGAAAATTCAAAAATCTGTATCTTTTGAAGGAATTTTTTGATCGATTTGGTGTCTTCGGCAAAGTTGTAGGTATGGATATGGACTACACTGAAAAAAATTGATACACGGTAAAACAAATTGGTGATTTTTAATTTCACTCATTTCCGACCAAAATGGTCTATGTCACAAGATAGCACACAGCTGACGAAATGCCAATTTTCAGAAATTTCCAGAATGGGAAATTTTTTTTGACCGAGTTATGATTTTTTGAATCAATACATTTTGACAAAGAACTTTGTCCTAAGGTTTCTATACGTGGTGTCAATCCAAAATTTTCGCGAAGCGAAAACGTTACGTGACGAATTTCCCTCTCGGCAAATTTCCCCTCTTTTTGGTGCACGCTGGTTGGATGAACGAACGTTTCCCAATCAGTCAATCGAGAGACGTGAGATTGATCCCAAGTAACATTTTTTTCAGGAGTTCTACAAGAGCTCTTCAAGATAGCTACAGCATAGCAGTATGGACCGCGGTAGGATAAAATTCTCTTCAAAACTTCTTCAGGAGTTTGGAAGAGTACTTGAAGAGAATTTTATCCTACCGCGGTCCAAACTGCTATGCTGTAGCTATCTTGAAGAGCTCTTGTAGAACTCCTGGAAAAAAATGTTACTTGGGATGTATCTAAAATCACCCCCACTCCACCTCAGTGTCTTGCGAACCTTCGTGGTGAACGGACACTAGAGCTGCGGTATTTTTTACTACCTAAGCTCAGAGTTATTTCAAAACAAAATTCACAGTCTTTTTAAAGACTACCTGAGTTATTTTCCAAAATTCTAAACAGTCTTTTCAAGACTAACCCCGCCTGAAATTTTGTTGTATTTTACAAACGAAGCCATCTTTTTAAGAGAACTTTGCTTGCAAAATGCGTCAAAACAAAGGTAAACGCAAATCTTCTGAAGATTTGGTCGTTACGTCGGTGAAGCGTTTGAACGCTAAACCGGCTAACGGAAACAGAAAAAGAAAACAGCCTCTTCTGAGGTCTGATTCTGATTCTGAATGTGATGTCAATCCTCCAATTCCATTGACAAACAGTTTCGGTGTTTTATCCGAAACTGATGACAAGGAACCTTCTCCTCGTACTGAGCCTTCTGCCGTAGAGAAACGAGTAAAGGCTCCGCCAATTGTAGTGACTTCCGTCTCCGATTTGGCCAGCTTTCGAACGCAACTGAAGAATTGCAAGGAAACTTGCAATTTGAAAGTTTCGTTCCAGCTTGGTCGAAGAGGAGAATGTCGCTTGTTGACGGAATCTTTACAAGATCACCAAACTTTTGTTGGTTATTTGAAAAACCACAAACACAATTTCTACACGTATGAGACCAAGAATGCTCGTCCATTCAAGGCGGTCCTGAAAGGTCTCTCCAACGACTTGTCGGTGGATGAGATCAAAAACGAACTTAAGGTGTTGCTTGGCTTTGCCCCATCCCAAGTAATACCAATGAAGAAAAAATCAAACGGGAATATGTCTCGCTTTGGTTTGACTTCACAATTTTATCTGATTCATTTCAACAGAAATGAAATCAACAATTTGAAACTTTTGGACAAAGTTCAGTTTTTGTTCCATGTACGGGTAAAGTGGGAGCATTTTAAGAAACATGGCGGTAATGGCCAGAATCTGACCCAGTGCCGGCGTTGCCAGGCATTCGGTCACGGTACTGATCATTGCGCCATGGTTCCAAAATGCATGGTTTGCGGGGATTCTTCTCACGACAAGGACAATTGTCCCGTGAAAGAAGTCACCCAATTTAAATGTGCAAATTGTGGTGGAAATCACAAATCAAATTTTTGGGATTGCCCCATCAGAAAAAAGGTTTTGGATTCTCGTGCTAAGCATCAGCCGAAATCCAAACCGAAATTTTCTCAAAGTCAGGTTGTACCTGCATCTTTAAATCAAACGTTCGTGCTGTCTCACTCGAACAATGCTAGAAATACCCCTACCGTGGAAAAGTTAGGTAACAACAATGGCATTTCTTATGCTAACGTCGTTTCGGGTTCGGGTTCATCCACGAATTTTAAATCCTCTACCAATTTTCAAATTGGGCAGGTACCTCAAATTTCATTTGAAAATTTTTCTGCTGGCAACGCTTTGGGATCTTCTGATCTCGGCGATGTTACGTTTGAAAAAATGACTTTTTTGCAAAACTCACTGTTTGGTTTGATTCAAACAATGAGTAATGCTACATCCATGATGGAAGCTATCCAGATTGGATTAAAATTTGCGAATGATGTTGTTCTTACCCTGAAGTTTAATCATGGATCTAAGTAATTCCATCAATATTATGAATTTTAATGCTCGCTCTTTAAAAGCGAAAGAAAATGAATTTTTCAACTTTTTACGAGTTCATAACGTGCATGTTGCTGTTATAACCGAAACATTTTTGAAAACTGGCACTTATTTGAAAAGTGATCCAGATTTTAAAGTTATAACTAATAACCGAATGAATCGAAATGGCGGTGGAGTTGCAATAGTTATCCACCGTAGTATGACTTATAGCACTTTACGTGACTTTAAGTTAAAAGTTATTGAAAGTTTGGGCATTGAACTTGAAACTTCTTTTGGGAAAATTATGATTGCAGCTGCATACTTGCCTTTCCAATGCACTGGGGAAAATAAAAATTATCTTAAAGGGGATTTGAATAAACTTACTCGGCATAGATCTCGATTTTTGATTATCGGTGATTTTAATGCCAAACACCAATCTTGGAATAATTCAAAAGTAAATTCCAATGGTAAAATTCTATTCAGAGATTGCACTTCTGGTCTTTATTCGGTTTTATACCCGAATGGGCCAACTTGCTTTTCTTCTGTTAGAAATCCATCAACAATTGATTTGGTGTTGACAAATCAAAGTCAGTATTGTGGTCCTTTAGTGACTCATGCTGATTTTGATTCTGATCATCTTCCAGTAACTTTTTCACTTTCTCATGAAGCAGTTACCAGACCCAATAGTTCTGTGTTTAATTACCACAAAGCTAATTGGGACAGGTATCAGCATCATATTGAGAATAATTTAAATCATGATTTTGTTTTAGAAACCAAAGCTGATATTAATTCAGCCTTGGAATCTTTAACTAATGCAATTTTGGATGCTAGGAATATTGCTATTCCTAAAGTCCAAGTCAAATTTGATTCTCCCATTATTGATGACGATCTTCAGCTTCTGATTCGTCTGAAAAATGTTCGCCGAAGACAGTATCAACGTTCTCGTGATCCTGCACTGAAGCGAATTCAAAAAGATTTGCAAAAGGTTATTGTGGTGCTGACCTTTAGTTATGCACACCTTGTTATGCCAACCTTGGATAGATGGTTCCTGACACATGAAGATCTGTCAGTGGACTGATAGATGTCAGAGAGGGAAGTTGTGTGTCAGGGAGTGTGAGTGTGTGAACCGAGAGCGGATGTTCCCTGCAGGCCGGTGTGGCCATGATAATCTGTTCCGTGATAATACGGTACCACAAATGGCGACGAGGATTGGCGAAAGATTGGTAAGAATGTTTCAATTAGTTCGCCAGCTGAACTATCTTCCCGAAGCGGAAGAAGGAAAAAGGTAAACAAATGGTATATTCGTTTGGGTCCGCTGCGAGAATTCTCACTAGGGTGGATAATTACGGGCCGTCAGGATTTTCTTTGGTTACTAGTGAACCGCTTAACAAACAAGCAAGAAATTCAGTGACAACCAGTTAATGGACAACTTATACTGACGTTTGTTATGGGCACTCGGTTGGAGAGCTCACCTGATTAAGAACTCGTTAAGATCCAAGCGAATATAACCAAGAAGTGGCAGGAAATTATACTGTACCCAGTGTGGAGAGATAATATGCGTAAAAGTTTTTTGATCTAAAGTTGAATCGTGTTTATATTAGAATTGGTGGAAATGATTGAGGGTCAAGACGATTTTCACTTCATCTTTGTTTTAAAAAATACAGCTTTCGGAGTTGGAAAAAATGATAATTTGAAATATTAAAATGGTACGAGTAAATAATCCAATGAACAGAAATAGACAGACGCCTAAAATAATGAAAACGGTAAATTTTCAATGTTTTAAATTGTGTTGTTTTGTTCATAGACAGATACAATGAACCTCCGGTGGAGGGTCACATTGTCGTTTGTACCCCGTTGGTTTGACGAAGTCAAATTAAATGAGACCCCATTCGTTTGAGACCATTGGTGTCGAACCATCGGGATTGTAGTACATACAGGATCTAAATTAGAGTGGTTAAAGCCAAATACAATTTAAACAGACCGGAAGTCGAAACCCGGAAGGGTAGACTTCGAGGCTTCGAGCCAGTTGAAAATGACGGGAAGGCCAAGAGTCTGACCCGAGGCTTCGAGCCAGTTGAAAGAGACGGGAAAACCAGGAATGTGACCCGAGGCTTCGAGCCAGTTGAAAGAAACGGGAAAACCAAGAATGTGACCCGAGGCTTCGAGCCAGTTGAAAAAAACGGGAAAACCAAGAATGTAACCCGAGGCTTCGAGCCAGTTGAAAGAGACGGGAAAACCAAGAATGTGACCCGAGGCTTCGAGCCAGTTGAAAAAACGGGAAAACCAAAAATGTAACCCGAGGCTTCGAGCCAGTTGAAAGAGACGGAAAACCAAGAATGTGACCCGAGGTTTCGAGCCAGCTAGAAAAGGCGGGAAGACCACGAGTTGAATCTTAAGGCTAAGAGCCAGTTGATGATGAACCGGGAAGACCACGAGTTGGATCCCAAGGCTAAGAGCCAGTTGATGATGAAACAGGAAGACCACGAATCGGATCCTAAGGCTACGAGCCAGTTGTTGATGGAATGGGAAGACCATGTATCGGATCCCAAGACTTTGAGCCAGTTGTCGATGGAACGGGAAGACCATGAGTTTGAATCCGAGTCGGCGAGCCAGTTGTTAATGAATCAGATAGACTAAGGGTCAGATTCTAAGGCTACGAGCCAGGACTTAATCATTCCAGAGGGACTGAGAGTCATCACCCAAGGTTACGAACCAGAAATTTATAAAGGTAGAGTAAGTGACTGATTGCTGAAGATTCGAGCCCGAAATTGGGAAAAGAGTATGAGAATTAAAAGTCACTCCTCCTTGAGTCAAAAAGGACCAAGAAGAGCACAACAATCAAATAGCTCCAGGATCCAGAAAGACCATGTGTAAAGAACGTCGAGCTGGATAAATTTTGCCTGACTAGACTTCGAGGTTACCCAGAGGTTAGGTCGTTAGCTCAGTTCAATTGTAGGAGTCGTCTCCCTAAAAAAAACTGCCTCGGTAGAGTCACTAGGGGGCAGTTGGACCCACAATCCAAAAGTCGTCAGTTCAAATCCCGGGGTAGATGGGAGCTTAGGTGTATAAAGAGATATGGATTGACTCACTGTTTCAAGCCTTCGGACACCTAGTTTTGAGTAGAAATCTCGCAATAGAGAACGCCAAAGTAATACTGTAGAGCGAACAAGTTGATTTGATTTTAATTAGAAGAATTATAAAGGAGGTACACAAAAAAATAACTTCCCGTAACTACATCAGATTTACAAAATGGTTGGAAAATAAAGAAACTACTGCTACAAATCAGAGCAATATTCTTAAAGAAAGTGAGCGATGAGTCAAAGTACAGATTATTAAAAATATTAGATGATCTGAATGAGCATGTATGGACAGTAAAAAAAAGGGAAAGTGAAGGTGAAGGATAAATTCCTAAGGTCTGCCAGGTGGATAGGAGGATAGTAGTGTAGCAAAAGTATAAAAAAAATTGAAAGTAAAATGAGAAAATGAGAAATTGAGAATAGAGATGTGAGCCGGTAACATAGATTGAAGCGAAAGCTGTCATGGTAACTTTATCGAGAAATTAAAAAGAGAGATGTGAGCCTGTAACATGGAATGAAACTTTCACAGCTGTCATGGAAAGCTTCTCCATGTTGCACTTTTAATTTCTCGAAAGCGACTGTACAGAAAGTTTAGCTCTATATGTTGCACTTTTAGCGTCTTGAAAATCGAATGCAAAGACAATAAGAAGTAAGTTAGATTTGAGTATTGGATTTAAAATGGAGCAAAGAAGGGAAACGGATCTCAAGGTAGTGACTTTCTTGAACGATAATATCTTGATCAATGCTTGAAAAGGGATCTATCACTGAATGGGACTGCTCGATATTCGATAGAACTTTCTGTCAGCGATCATTTCCCAAAACGATATTGGATCGCTGACACACAACGCCTATCTTGACCGTCGTTGCTTGGCGACGGTCAGTGAACGTAAACACGAAGACGAAACGAACGAAATATGCCTCAAGCTCAAGCAGCCGTCCGAACGAGACAACGTGCTCTTTCTCTTTCTCTCGTTTTTGTCTCTCTCTTCCTAATGTATGCTGCGTGGTGACAGGAGTCATATGATTGCTATCATTGGAGAGATGATCGGAATCTCGGTAGAATGTCAAACGAACGCTCTCCAAGCGATTTTTCTCCTGGAGGGAAGTCAATGATTGTGTGAGTGACTTTGCGTAGCACTCATTCCTTTGTGTGTGAAACGAACGAAACTAGAATGTAAAAATCAGGTTGTCGTGGTGAAGACGATTGAAGTGTTCTGTCAGCTATCACCAAAAAAAGTCGAAATTTCGCAAGCCCTGGATTGATGGCTCGCTCTATGGGGCCACAGTTGATTTATGGAATCACAGTCGATTTTGAATTTTTCGATATTTGCATGAAAAAAAAGAATGATCAGAACAGCTGCTGAAGTAATTTAAGCATTTAGGATCTTATTGTTTGAAATTGTGATTTTACCCTAGTTTGACAGAATCTGAATAAAATCAAACATCAAATCAACATATGATTAGACCTGCGTTCGTTGTGAGGAATCGCAAATGAGTTCAAACAGTAAGGTGGAAAGGTTTTATAAGGTGGACCCATAAGAGTCTCCTAGCGGTGCTGTGAGAATACAGCACTTTTCCGAAGTGAGAAGAGAAATTGAGACATGAATCAAGAAAAACAGTTAGTTAATGCAGACTTTAGGCATACTTTTAGAAAGAAAACCGCTCATTCGCTCAATTTGAACCGGTGGACATGTAAGGCTAAAGAATAGCTATAATGGTAGAAGACAAAAGGAAAGGATGAGCACGACTAATGTCCGGTTCAGTTAATAAATATTTATGTGGAAATAGCGATTAGGCCTCACGTGGTGACAATATAAAAGTATTATGCTAGATAAAAAAAAACCAATAAGTGTAACCGTTCGAGGATGATGTATTCTAGAAATTTTTAAACAAATTATGTGTAAAAAGATCTAGATTTAAAGTGCACATAACAGTTCCCAAGAAGCGTCCAAGGTTTTCAGTAATCGGTAGTCTACCGTCTGTAGAGAAAACGAGATGTGGTGCTGACCTTTAGTTATGCACACCTTGTTATGCCAACCTTGGATAGATGGTTCCTGACACATGAAGATCTGTCAGTGGACTGATAGATGTCAGAGAGGGAAGTTGTGTGTCAGGGAGTGTGAGTGTGTGAACCGAGAGCGGATGTTCCCTGCAGGCCGGTGTGGCCATGATAATCTGTTCCGTGATAATACGGTACCACAGTTATTGACCACAGATTCACTCTCCTGCGAAATGAAAAGTTCGCAAGAGATGTCGAACAAATTAAACCTTATTCCAAACCTTTTTGGAAACTTTCAAAGGTTCTTAAGAAACCTCAAAAACCCATCCCTTCTTTAAAAGATGGTGATAATATTCTATTAACTAATGGGGAAAAAGCTCAAAAACTTGCTCAGCAGTTTGAGAGTGCTCATAATTTCAACTTGAATGTTTTGAGTCCTATTGAAAATCAAATTTCAATAGAATTTCAGAATATTGTTGAACAAGAATTTTCATCAGATGAAGTTTTTAATACGGATCTGAATGAAATAAAATCTATTATCAAAAAATTTAAAAATATGAAAGCCCCTGGTGAGGATGGCATTTTTTTACATTTTAATTAAAAAATTACCAGAAGCAACTTTAAGTTGCTTGGTCAAAATTTTCAACAAATGTTTTGATTTGGCATATTTTCCCAGTAGTTGGAAAAATGCCAAAGTAATTCCGATTTTGAAACCGGATAAAAATCCTGCTGAAGCCTCAAGCTATCGGCCCATTAGTTTGCTTTCATCTATTAGTAAATTATTCGAAAGAATAATTCTTAATAGAATGATGACGCACATTAATGAAAATTCAATTTTCGCTGATGAGCAGTTTGGATTTCGCCTTGGGCATTCAACTACTCATCAGTTGTTGAGAGTTTCAAATTTAATTCGAAGCAACAAATCTGAGGGCTATTCTACTGGCGCTGCTCTTCTAGACATAGAAAAAGCATTTGACAGTGTTTGGCATAAAGGTTTGATTGCGAAATTGAAAAGGTTTAATTTTCCGATTTATATCGTGAAAATTATTCAAAATTATTTGACGGATCGTACTCTGCAGGTATGTTATCAGAATAGCAAATCTGATCAACTACCTGTACGTGCTGGCGTCCCTCAAGGAAGCATTTTGGGTCCAATTTTATACAATATTTTTACTTCTGACTTGCCTGATTTGCCCCCAGGATGTCAGAAATCACTTTTTGCTGATGACACAAGTATCTCCGCCAAAGGTAGAAGCCTTCGTGTCATCACAAGAAGATTACAAAAAAGCTTGGATATTTTCAATTCTTATTTGAAAGAATGGAAAATTACTCCAAATGCTGCAAAAACTCAACTTATTATTTTCCCTCACAAACCAAGGGCTGATTTTCTTAAACCAAAAAGTCATCACATTATAAAGATGAATGAGGTAAATTTAAAGTGGGAGGATCAAGTGAAATATCTTGGACTTGCTTTTGACAAAAACCTTACTTACAAGGATCACATTGAAAGTATCCAGGTTAAATGTAACAAATATATTAAATGTTTGTATCCACTTATAAACAGGAATTCTAGACTTTGTCTCAAGAATAAACTGTTAATTTATAAACAAATTTTCAGACCTGCCATGCTTTATGCTGTGCCGATCTGGACAAGCTGTTGCTTAACCAGGAAGAAAAAACTTCAGAGGATTCAGAACAAAATTCTGAAAATGATTCTGAAACTTCCTCCCTGGTTCAGCACCAGTGAACTTCATCAATTAGCCGAAGTTGACACTTTGGATGTTATGTCCAATAAGATAATTGATGCATTTCGACAAAAATCATTGCAGTCTTCAGCTGCATTGATCCGCTCTTTATATAGTTTATAAGTTAGTTTTAAGGTATCCCTTTTCCCTTTTGTACATGTAGGACCTCCTACATTTGAAATCACTGAATAGCGAAAGCTACAATATTTCATGAATAAATGAAAGTTGCTAGTATTTAAAATCGAGGTGAAAAGTCATCGTTTGTGATTGGACACTCAATAATATTTTAAGTGAATGAATGTACATGGAAATGAAATTTAAATAAAAAAAAAAAAAAAAAAAAAAAAAAAAAAAAAAAAAAAAAAAAAAAAAAAAAAAAAAAAAAAAAAAAAAAAAAAAAAAAAAAAAAAACCCCACTCCACCTCATAATTTTCGGATCCTCGACGAGCCAACAAAACTCGGCTCGGTCGGTCCCGAAAATTCATTCTATTGCTGGACGTCGACGAGAACACATCAGAAGCAGATGGCCTGGTGGCCCGGTAGCAGATGGCTTGGAGGCAAGGACCAGCTAAGACATTCCAGTCGCGGGAGTCGATCATTGGAACTGGACTGGAGTGGCCAGAGGCCCCGCGGATGTTCCGATGGGGGGACATTTGCCGGACCGTAAGAGGCAATATGGGTATTAAACTTTATGGTTTTTGACACTGGACATGAAATTTGACATTTCGGCAGTAGTGGCCACAATCCGGAGTTGCCGGAGGCCCCGCGGATGTTCCGGTGGGGGGACATTTGCCGAACCATAAGAGTTGGGACAATATGGGTATCAAACTTTATGGTTTTTGATACTAGCCATGAAATTTGACATTTCGGCAGTAGTGGCCACAATCCGGAGTGGCCGGAGGCCCCGCGGATGTTCCGATGGGGGACATTTGCCGAACCGTAAGAGTTGGGGCAATATGGGTATCAAACTTTATGGTTTTTGATACTAAACATAAAAAGTTGCATTTGGCCATTATCTGAAGTTAAGCAGTTAAAATAAATTGCTTATTAGGCAGGAAGTATTTGTATTTGTATTTGTATCTTTATTTCAAAAATATACATAAGGGCAAGCCTTTTATCGTATACAGAGACATCATTTAGTTCGAATATGATAAAACTACAAACAAAAAAAAACTTAAAACTAACTAAAAATTAGGTTAGAGTACATGAAATGATCATTGTATAAACAAAGAGAAATAACTTAACCTAAAAACAAATGAAAATGACTTCAACAAGAAGAATTTAGGTGAGAAAATAAACTGGTCAAGAAACTGTTTCTATCAAGTGTTCCTTAAATATTCCCTACACTGTTGCTTGAAATCACTAATAGAAGTAAGATTTTTCAGACGATGAGGCAAAGCGTTCCACAGGCGTGCGCCACGGACTACGAATGAATTCCCCAGATAATTCGTATGATGAGTTGGAATTAGAATGTTATGTGTACGTTGTGATCTACTAAAGGAAAGTTCTTCATATAGATAAGTTGGCTCTTTGAATTTAATAAGTTTAAACAAAAAAACAAGAAGCTGCAAATGAAAATATTTTTGTAAAGGTATGCCAAGAATTGACGACTGATATTGAGAAACATGGTCATATCTGCGTAAATTGTAAATGAATCTAATACAACTATTGAAACAAACTTTTAAATGACGTTCAGTTTCTGCTGACAAATGAGAGAAAATTACATTACCGTAAATAAAGTGAGGTAAAAGAAGAGTTTTTACTAGTTTTGTTTTAGTATCAATTGATAAAGTGTTTCTATGTTGGTTTAAAATTCGTAAAGTTGTATAAACCTTCCTAATAATAAAAGATACATGATCGTTCCAGGTTAGGTGTTTGTTCATAACTATTCCAAGATTGTTTACTTTATCAACTATTTCAATTATATCGTTGTCTATTGTAATGGGCGGTAATACAGGTAGATCAGAATTAGGACGAGTAAAAATTATGGCTTTTGTTTTAGATGCGTTAAGTACTAGACCATTATTGCGACAAAAATTTAAAATGGATAAAAGATCAGCGTTTAGCAAAGAAATATAGTGAGGAAGTTCTGAAATAGGACAAGATAAATAAACTTGGGTGTCATCGGCAAAAGATTGTATACTGCAATAACGAACATGTCTTGGGAGATCATTAATTGACATTGTAAAGGCTAAGGGACCTCCAACGGATCCTTGTGGAACCCCTCGTTCGTTTTGTCTAAATTGTGATCGACTTCCATTGATTTCAACCAGTTGATGTCTTCCTCCTAAATAACTCTTAAACAAATTACAAGCTTCTGCTGAGAAATTATATTGCTTTTCCAGTTTAGCTACAAAAATGTTATGGTCAATCAGATCAAAAGCTTTCGTGAAATCTATGAGGACAAGTATTGTTGCCATGTTACTGTCTAAAGCTTTATTTATGTCCTGACAAACTTTAATAACGGTTGAAGATGTACTGTGATGTTCCCGGAAACCAGATTGAAAAGGGGTTATAAGCTTTTTGAATGTTAAATATTGTACTATTTGATCATTAAAAAGATTCTCACATGCCTTCGATAATGTTGGTAAAATGGAAATTGGTCTGAGATCATTCGGTGTTGCTGGAAATTTAACTTTGGCTAAAGGTCTAACTATAGATAATTTGAAAACTAAAGGAAAAGAACTTGTAACAATGATTTTGTTGAAGATCATCGGCTGAAACTGCTCTAAACTTAAATTTATCATCATCGTCATCATAAATGGGTGAGTTTGCAAGAGCTGCTTGTAGATTTCCAAATGGGTAGCTGTTGACTTTATCAATAAAAAAATTATTAACTAAATCTGAATTGAACTGATCGTCTAAAGGGCTGATTTCCTCTTTGTAGCCAAGTTTTTTAAAATTGTTCCAAAGTGCTTTTGCTGACAGGGAAGGGTCAAACATTTTTGCTGAATGACTAACTTTGGCATCTCTGATTAACTGGTTGGCTCTGTAAATATATTACTGCGATGCACATTATTTGTGCCGCTGCGAAAATCGGTTTCTGGAAATTTAGAATAACTATCTCGTAATCAATTAAAGCCCTATAAAGGGCAGTTTTTATGTCAGCTGTTCAAATTTCCCTTACTGCCGCCGATTGCTTGCAACAGCCTTGCAAAAACATTCCCGCATCTTGGTAACTTTCGAGTGGTGAAGGAAAGTCAATTGATTTCACCTCGATTTCTATTTCAGCTCCACTTGCAATTTCCGTCCCCTTAGTTTGATAGGACGTTAATTATAAGGGGGGAAATTTGGACCGGACATTCTAATCGAAAATTACAACAATCATCTTGCAAAGTTCTTTGTCATACTGGTCATGTGTAACATAACCACCTGCACCTTTTTTTTTCAAAAAATCGAAATGTTGGTCGCAATTTTTTTTCAATTTCATTTTTCGATGTAAAATTGAATTTGCAATCAAAAAGTATTTTTGTGAAATTTCGATAAAGTGCACCGTTTTCAAGTTATAGCCATTTTTATGTACCTTTTTTCAAAATAGTCGCAGTTATTGACTTTTTAAAAATAGTGCCCGTGTTTGCCCACTTTTGAAAAAAAAATTGAAAAGCTGAGAATAAGCAAAATATAGTCCGAATAAAAAAAATAAAGAGAATTTTCTCAGCTTTTCCAAAATATTTTTTTCAAAAATATTTTTTTCAAAAGTGGCCAAACATGGGCACTACTTTTAAAAAATCAATAACTGCGACTATTTTGAAAAAAGTTACATAAAAATGGCTATAACTTGAAAACGATGAACTTTATCAAAATTTCATTGAAGTACTTTTTGATTGAAAATTCAATTTTACATCGAAAAATGAAGTTGAAAAATTTTTACGACCAATATTTCGAATTTTTTGAAAAAAATTGTATTGATTCAAAAAATCATAACTCGGTCAAAGATTTTTTGCCAATTCTGGAAATTTCTGAAAAGTTGGCATTTGATGTCCTCTAAAACATATAAACAAAATTAAAATAGTGTTTTTTTTGCAAATCAAGTTTTAGTCACAAAAAAATAAATTAAAAATCACCAAAATTTTTATTACCTTGTATCATTTTTTTTCGGTGTAGTCCATATCCGTACCTACAACCTGCCGAAAACACCAAATCGATCAAAAAATTTCTCATTTTCATATAATATTGATCATTACTCTAAAACAGCAGCATCTAATTCCAGCGTGCCTCTAATGTTGGCAGGTCAGTACTTTGACATTCAATTAAAGCTAATAAAAAGCGATTTCAACTGAAATCGAGTGATAAATAGCTCAATAAGAAGTGAGCAAGCAAGTTTCTATCAAATGTTTTGCAAAATGAGTTGTTTAAATAGTGAAAATCAGCAAATTGGATGGAGTTAGGAGCGAGTGCTTAACCTGCCAAACATACGAGAATTTCCCCTATGTATTCAATTCAATTTAACGAATTTCTGCACCAAAATTAATTAGCTTGTGCTGGTTGTTGCCTTCTTGAAGCCGATGAAGATTTTTTTTTATCTAAATCAAATGCGTCTTAAAATTCTGAAGTAATCATTGACTTCTTGTTTCACAAAACTTGATGAACGATGTTTTTCATAACATTACAAGGAAAAGAAGCGTGATTGCCTCTCACCCAGTCGGCCTGGGTTCGATCCCAGAAGGTCCCGGTGGCAAATTTTGAGACGAGATTTGTCTGATCACGCCTTCCGTCGGATGGGGAAGTAAATGTTGGCCCCGGTCTAACCTAGAGGTTAGGTCGATAGCTCATTCCAGGTGTAGGAGTCGTCTCCCTGGGTCCTGCCTCAGTGGAGTCGCTGGTAGGCAGTTGGACTCACAATCCAAAGGTCGTCAGTTCGAATCCCGGGGTGGATGGAAGCTTAGGTGTAAAAAGAGGTTTGCAATTGCCTCAACAATCAAGCCTTCGGACATCAAGTTTCGAGTAGGAATCCCGTATTCGGGAACGCCAAGGCAATGCTGTAGAGCGAATAATTTGATTTTTTGATTTGACAAGGAAAAGGTGAATCGTTACTAAAAAGCATCAACACGTGCAGGGACTATTTCAAACAACATGTAGAAATAACTTTGTAAAAATATTACAAACGAAGCAAAATTTAAATCATCTAACGAAAAATCATGGTGATGATAAAAGTCGTCACCTTAAAAATCATGACAAAAATATACATATTCAGAATTAGGTGGTGGTTTTTTCCACTTGCCTCCTTGCTGACATACAGTGTAAACTAACAGGATGTCGTTTCAATAAAATTACAATTACAATTACAATTACTTTCAAAAGATTTAGTGTGGCTTTTAATGTTGAAATTTGAATTACTTTTATTTCTAGAAAAGCATCAGCTCATTACAATCAGCACTCATTATTTCAAACACCCACACGCAGTGCTCATCTGTCCCACCAGTTAGATAGAAGCTTCCTCCCAATGACCTACATACAATCACACCTTGCCAGAGACAAGCACCTGTCATACCGGATCCTCTGTTTCTGTGAAACTGACGGAAATTCTATGCCTTCAAACGAAAATATAATTGATATCAGAGAAATAGTCCTCCGTTCTGGGGAAAGACACACACACACAGCCGAACCCCCGGAAGGCCTCTCTCTTCCATCGTTTACATCGGCAAAGTCAGCCCACGTGGACTCAGTCTCAGGAGCCAAAGCTCTCCGTTTCCTGAGCGGGCAACTCCACCGGTATGATTTGAATTCCCATCGAGTCAAGCTTTTGCTTCTTTTTACTACCGTTCAAAGCCGTGTGTCATCCATTTCGCATCAGATCCGCAGGGGAGAGTGGGTATAATTATTTGATCAGAATTATTTGGAATGCGTTCATAAATGCAAATCTAGTTCAGTTTTTAATGCTATGAGCATTCTCAAAGAATCATTTCGACGTGGTATTGTCACGCTCGCTTTTTGATGTTCCGAGAAAAAATCGTTGTAATGTTTGACCTTGAATAAACAAAAAATAAAGCACGAAATGTAAACAATAACAAACACGTTTTGTTTGCCTGACCATTCTGTGCATTGTCCCGAAGTTTGGTTGAATTTGGTTGCCGGAGTCCCGAGTTATAATTTAAAATGATTACAATAATCGGGCATGTAAGTGTGTCAAACGCGTTCTGACCTGAAATCCCTTTGGCCAGTTGTCGCACTTACAGCAATTTTCGGTGTGTGTCAAGATAGCATGATCAGATCGAAACTTCATCCATATGAATAGTGACAACATTGTACGAAGTTTTTTCGGTTTTTGTTGATTATCTCAGGATAAAAATCGAATTTCAGGGACCTGTGAAGGTCTAAAGGTGAGACATTAGGAACTGCACAAAACGGTGAATTGTTAATTTTATTCAACCATCTTTTTTTTTTGCTGAGATCAAAGCTTTTAGCCAAGCAGTCAAGCATTTAGAGTTTTCAACAAACAGATTACTGATTTCAAAATTTAATATTGGTTAATTTTACTTGAAAATTGACAGTAGCAAGTTTTTTTCAAAAGTACAAAAATTAGGATTGTTTAAAATTCAGGACAGTAATAGTTATTTTTTTTGGTACGATATCCCGTTAGTTGGACTTAATTATGCATGGCTTTGTTTTATAATATTTAACTAATGAAACTTTTGAAAAACTTTGAAAAAAATGGTAACAGCTTTATTTTAACAGAGTAATTTACCCTCAAAACAAAACTCGTACGAAATTGCCATAAATTAAATCAACTTTCCCAAACCTCCTCCTTTACAACCACCCACCGAAGAGGGGGAGAACCGCCCGAAGCTTGATGCCTTAAATGTGAAGGGTTGTCATCAGCATTCGCTAAAACTGCGACAAAAAGGAGAAAAAAACGAACGCAAAGTAAAGTTTAACGGCGTGTGTGTGTGACTGTGTACGTGGGAAGGATGTGACGAACCGTTCACAAGAGTTAATTGCCTGCAGTACTTGAACGTGGAATTTGTGCAACACATTGAGTTACAAGGCAAAAAGTGAGTCAGTGTGTGTGCGCGATGAAGCATCAGTTGATTTTTTTGTTTCTCAACTTGCTTGCTTATGATCATTCCGGAGGGAGTTTGGCTTGATGAGAGTCAGCAGAGAAGCTTTTCCGATGCAACAATATGTAACATTGTGACGTGATGACTGTGACAGACTTGCAAGGGGGGCTGATGGATCCGTCATTGTTTTGAGATGAAACATTGTTCTGTGAATTCCCCAAGGTATTTGTTTTGCTGTATTCAAAAGACAGTTTTCTCCTTCCATGTTACTCAAAGAGACGCTGACAAGTTCGTTGAACTGTCTCCAAATTTATTATATAGATCGTGTTTCTTGTTTCTTGTTTCTTGTTTCTTGTTTCTTGTTTCTTGTTTCTTGTTTCTTGTTTCTTGTTTCTTGTTTCTTGTTTCTTGTTTCTTGTTTCTTGTTTCTTGTTTCTTGTTTCTTGTTTCTTGTTTCTTGTTTCTTGTTTCTTGTTTCTTGTTTCTTGTTTCTTGTTTCTTGTTTCTTGTTTCTTGTTTCTTGTTTCTTGTTTCTTGTTTCTTGTTTCTTGTTTCTTGTTTCTTGTTTCTTGTTTCTTGTTTCTTGTTTCTTGTTTCTTGTTTCTTGTTTCTTGTTTCTTGTTTCTTGTTTCTTGTTTCTTGTTTCTTGTTTCTTGTTTCTTGTTTCTTGTTTCTTGTTTCTTGTTTCTTGTTTCTTGTTTCTTGTTTCTTGTTTCTTGTTTCTTGTTTCTTGTTTCTTGTTTCTTGTTTCTTGTTTCTTGTTTCTTGTTTCTTGTTTCTTGTTTCTTGTTTCTTGTTTCTTGTTTCTTGTTTCTTGTTTCTTGTTTCTTGTTTCTTGTTTCTTGTTTCTTGTTTCTTGTTTCTTGTTTCTTGTTTCTTGTTTCTTGTTTCTTGTTTCTTGTTTCTTGTTTCTTGTTTCTTGTTTCTTGTTTCTTGTTTCTTGTTTCTTGTTTCTTGTTTCTTGTTCCATTTTTGTTCTTGTTTTTTGTTCGCATAAAGATGATCAACGTTCATGTCGATCAAAATTTGAGTGATGCAAACACGATTTTCATGTTCTTGAAAGATTTTTTTATGTTTTGAGAAAAAGGCTGATTGGTGCATTCGAGTCACATGCATTGAACTGTTCTTTGAAACGACTTTTGCTCTCAAAAATCTTCTGCTCAAAGTCCAACAGTTTCAAAACGATGCTTTCAAATTGTACCAGTTGCACAAGTCGTGCTCGTTTGAAACCAGTTTGGTATTGTCTTCGAAGAAAAAAAAACTTTCTCCAAATGCCACGTGTTCCGAATGCTGCAGCGCTTCGTAATCACACCGAAAACAAAAATCCGACCTAAACTTTGGTCAGCGAAATCACGAAGCAGCAGCACTAATGATGACAATCGATAAAGTTTTATGAACCCAACCAGAATCTGATGCCAACTTCGCAAATGGTTATTACCCTGAGTTGGTTCCCTGACCGTTCCAAACCCGAGCAGGGGTAAATAACACGGGAATACCAAATTTTGGTATTACTTGGGCAAATAACAGGGACCAAAATGTGCCCTTGGTTGCCCAGTAATAGATGGTAAAATACCATGAAATCATACCAAAGTCTTGTATGTGGAAGGGCACAACAATACCAAACCATGTTATTCCAAGGGTAAAATAATACCTCAAAATAAAACCATTTCAATACCAAGTTGAGGTCTTCTGGATTTTTGAACATTGCTTGTATACCAAAACTTGGTATTGCCATGGTTTTAATTTTAGGTATTCCCGCGCCCTTGGAAAATCATATTTTGGTATTCCTGTGGTCTTCCACATACATGATTTTGGTATGATTCCATGGTATTTTACCATCTATTACTGGGCAACCAAAATCACATTTTGGTCGCTGGTATTTGCACAAGTAATACCAAAATTTGATATTTTCATACCATTTTTAGTGCAGCAGTTGCAGTTAGTGAAAAAACGGAAATGATCCATATGCAACAGCAAAAATCTACTCACCTGATGATTCCATGTTGTTCTTAGTGATATCCTTCACCACACCGAATGCATTTGTCATTGATGAACGGCCTGTGCTTGAAGTTCTTGAAGCTTCTGAAAAATAACAAGATTGAAAAATAAGTGATATTGAAATGAAACTGGATTGAAATTCACCAAAATTCAATAATCATTCGATTGACTCATTTTTCAAAGTATTGGGTTATCCCGACTTAGAGAAATTTAAACGATTTAAAAAAAAATCTTAATGGGTATATAAAAAAATGTTAAAACCAGCTTTAAAAAAAAATTTCAAGTCATTTTAGCGCAAAATTTATTATCTTGTCCAAATTGGTAAAAAAATCCCATAGTTTCAGAGAAAATTGATGAAACCTTTCAATACCAAAATAATACCAAAATGTGCCATCCTGACTTAGAAAATTTTCCACAATTTCAAGTCATTTCTGTAGGGGGTATATCAAAAATGTTCAAAATCAAGTTTGAAATTTCCGGTTTTCAATGAAAGCATTCGCTTTGAGACATCATTTTAGCGCAAAATTAATTATTTTGTCAAAATTGGTCAAAATTCTCCCATAGTTGCAGAGGAATTTGATAAAACACTGTAATACCAAAAGAATACCAAAATGTGGTGTTCGACCATTGACAAATTTTGCAATTTAGCAATATCAAAACAATACCTTAAATTGGTATGATACCACATTTTGCTCTTGCATAATCCTTGAGACAAATTTCAAAGGGTCCAGGAATACCAAAATTTGGTATTGATACCAGAGAAAGGTATTATTACGCATTTCCCTTGTTATTTACCCATGTTCGGGAACTGAACCTGCTGCTGCTGGCCACACGTCGGCCGACGTCTCGTAGCTTTCCGTAAGACAATCTCGAGAGCTGCGTGGGCGGACGATGACGACGACGACGATAGTCTGATCGTATCAGCTCGAAAACTTCGATGTCTGTCAGCTGGACTAGCGTGAGCTAGCCGGCAAGCAGTATAGTAAATTAGTTAATATTTAAACATGTGTTACAGGAAAACTTTCAGTTCATTCAAACAAACAACGAAACTTGAGCCGTTGCCGCCTGTAGCACAAGAAGGGAGAGCAAGCTTATCGTCCTATGCTGAGCTGATACAGCAGCGTCAACAATCAGGAGGACTATGATACAAGTTGAGCGATTCTTTGCCAAATTAATCATGATGCGGAGTCAATTTAAAAATTAAAAATTATTTAAAGGTAACATTGTGTCTCTCACCGTTCATTACAAGTTGCTTTTTATATATATATATATTTTTTTAATTTTCACCCAATTAAAACACATTCGGTTCTTCAGAGAATATCCCAACAAGAGCGTTTCGTTGCGTTGGTTGAAAATCAAAACAACGTCGAGAGAAAGCTTTTGGATTTTCCTCCCCCAATCGAGTACAAGGACCAAGTTTGTGCAAACATGTGGCAGTTGAAAGTTTTGCAGGCTGCGGGTGTTTTCGATCTGGCAGGCAGCACCACACACGCTGTTATCCTATTAGGGTAAAGTGCGTCTTGGTGCAAAACTGGCTCGGAACCAAGCTGGCGATAGTGCGGGGATGCGGCCAGTGAGTCTACGGGATGAGCCCATTCAACCCAAGTTTTGAATCATGTTTCGTAGTGAGTAGTGCCTGCGAGGCACACCTGGACTGTTGATTTTGCAGTTGACCGGGGTTTCTGGTTTCGTTAGGTCGTAAAGTTTGAAATTAGTAAAATTTTAAGGGCAACACTTTTCTGGTCGGATACGATGTTAAGCCCAACACACAAATTTAATTAAACGGAAAAGGAACTAAATTAAGGTTGCATGAAATGTAAAATAAGATGACGACTTCGTCTCTCTTGTTCGCACTACAGCAGGCCTGCCCAACCTTTTCGGCTCAATTTTCACATTTTTGATCGTCAAAATTACAATTGTTCATTTTTTCATGGTTTCTTTGATGGAATCGGTTTTCAGATGACCAGTGAACATAACTTTACCAAAAGTTTGAAAAAATATTTATACAAGTCATTTTTATCAACATTTTACGTCAAAAATCAATCCGGCCCGCGGGCCGGATCAATTTTTCACTTAAAACTTACATAAAAACGACCTGCAAAAATATTTTTCCAAACTTTTGTCAAAGTTATGTTCACTGGACATCTGAGAACCGATTCCATCAAAGAAACCATGAAAAAAATCAAAGGAGAAAAGCTCGGAACTTAACCTCAAAGGTAAACAACCGAATGAACTTTTTTGACAGGTGTCAGTTCCGGGACTTAGCATTTAAAATTATGATTTTGTTTCGGTTGTTCCGTTTCGCATGGACACAAACACGGCCAGGAACACGGCATGGACACGGCCACGGGAATGGCCAGGAACAGGCACCTACATGGCCAGGGACACGAAAACGGCCAGAAGCACGGGCACGAACACGGGCAGGAGTCCGGACAAGGACACGGTCTAGAACACGGCCACGGGAACGACACCTACGGGCACCTACGTGGTCAGGTGCACGTACACGAACACGGCCAGAAGCACGGACAAGCACACGAGCACTACACG
>NC_068939.1:112554703-112592203 GCF_016801865.2 Culex pipiens pallens
TACGCAAAAAAAACTCGGGTTATGACGTTTCGCGCAATCGGAAGCAAATTCAAATTAAAAAAAAAAGCTAAGTCCCGTTTTGACACCTGTCAAACCACTCAAATGGCACTCACAAAATGAATACTGAGTTCTTTGAGTTCATTTGCTACGTCACGGTTTTCTTGCCTAATTGCTAATAGGTAATTTTTACGATCAAACATGTGAAAATTGAGCCGAAAAGGTTGGGCAGGCCTGCTCTACAGCATTACCTTGGCGTTCTCAATTGCGATTCCTGTCGAAACCCGGTGAAACTCTTTTTACAAGTTTCCATCCACCCCGGGATTTTAACTGACAACCTTTGGATTATGAGTCCAACTGCCTACCAAGGACTCTAGGATTGACCGGTACCATTTACTCCCCGACGGAAGGCGTGATCGGGCAAATCTCGTCTCGAAAATTACCACCGGGACCTTCTGGGATTGCACCCAGGCCGACTGGGACGCTTACCCCTACTACACACTGCATGTCGTACGTGCATTTTGGGCCAAATTGAGTTAAAAACTCCATTTTATGCAGTTAACAATGCCTCACCTTTTGACCTTCATAGACCATGAGACATTCAATACAATCCGAAAAACTTCGTGCATTTTTGTCACTTTTCATATGATAGAAGATTCAATCTTGTCGTGCTATCTTGACACACCCTCAACATTGATGTAAGTGCGGCAATTGGCCAAAGGGATTCCAGGTCAGAACACGTTTGACACAGGAACGAGCTCGACTACCGTAAACATTTTCAGTTATAATTCGGGACTCCAGCAACCAAATTCAATCAAACTTCAGGAAGATGTACAGAATGTACGCAAACAAAACGTGTTTTTTATTATTTACATTGCGTGCTCTCGTTTTTGTTTATTCAAAGTTGAAAAGCGTGTTTCTCGGAACGTCAAAAAGCGACGTGCGATAAGCTAGCACGACTGCATCGAAGTACTGTTTCTCTACGGGATTCAAATTGTATACATCTCACCCATGCTGAGAGTCAGTACGAGCAACATACTAGAACTCGTTCAGGGGACGGTACACTGTGTTGGGTTTGATGTAAGTAGCGCCTTACCATTTTTAGTGTGCCTATCAACATTTATTCTTTTTATTTACTTTATTTCAAGTAAACATTGTTGTAATCAGAAAAATAAAAAAAATAGAAGATAGATGGTAGCTGAAAATTAAAAGAAGAAACCCTGTTCTGCACATCCACAACAGTTGTTTTAACATCCCAAGTAACATTTTTTCCAGGAGTTCAACAAGAGCTCTTCAAGATAGCTACAGCATAGCAGTTTGGACCGCGGTAGGGTAAAACTCTCTTCAAGTACTCTTCCAAACTCCTGAAGAAGTTTTGAAGAGAATTTTATCCTACCGCGGTCCAAACTGATATGCTGTAGCTATCTTGAAGAGCTCTTGTAGTACTCCTGGAAAAAATTTACTTGGGATGCTTCATATCAAAACAATACCGTCTACGACCACAACAGTTTTGACTCTGACCCGCGCTGATCAAAGCATTACAAGCCGTTTCTCAAGCCACCACTAAGAAGATCTGACTGTACCACGGATGTATTTGCGCTCCTTCCAGGATGTGTCAACTGCAGAGGTAGCATCCACCTTTCTCCTGCAATGCTGACACTTTTTTTTTACAAAAATAATTTACTTCACTTTTTAATTTGACTTCCTAGACCCACATTCATTTATACTTATCGACTCAAAAATCAAATTCTGAACAAATGTCTGCGCGTGTGTGTGGGGATGTTGATCAAAAATATGCACTTGATTTTCTAGGCTGAATTTTGTCCGGATGTGATCCATTCGGTTCACTTTCAGGTCCTATAGCTTGGTATTGAAAATTGTGCAGTTTCATCTAGTTGTTTAAAATAAGTAAATCTTTCTCAGTGCCTGATGGGAACAGCCTTGGATAGTATCGAGGCCGGCATATACAAAGCGGATTCAGTGGCAGTTTATTACTCAACTAATGTTAAAATGATAAGGTTAATGTAAACATTCCATAGGTCACCTTAGTAAGGTGTCGTTGATAAGGTCCAGCTAGTGACGATTCACTACCTTCCCTTTACTAAGCAATCGAATACAGCAGAAAAATATCACCAATTGTGTTGGTCCGAGCTGGGATTTGAACTCCGACCTACCGCTTAGGAGGCGGAAGCGTTACCGCTAAGCTACGTGGCTCGGTTTAAAAGTTATGATAAAAACGTTACTTAATCCACCTTTAGGTGGTTGGTACCTTCATCACATTCATAAAGTCAATTCATTCAGTAAAAATAGCAACATGTTTAACAAATCAACTTTATTACTCATTTCTTTTGATAGGGTTCGCAGACCTTCAATATTTCTGGCTCATCGGCAAGGCCTGTGTTTAATATGTTAACTAACCCTAGATTTAAAACTAACAATTTAATGTAAAACTAAAAATTATTTGTAATTGATCGTGTGAACCAACCTAACAACAATCATTGAAATGATCATCGCGAGCGAAACTGTTATCTACTCTCGCGAGATCGTCACGATAACTGCAGTAGAATCGTGTAGATAACAAAATACGAAAACTGCTGAGCCTGTAGTGGTCAGCAGCAGCAGATAGGTTTCAGATCAGATCAACAAAACCCCCAGAACAGATCCCAATAAACCACGGTCAGAGTAGTATCTCGGTCGCGTCTTTTATCCCCGACGAATAAAGTTCTTTTTTTGATTGTGCACCCGATTGACGATTCTTGGCTAATATCCATCCGAAAGTGCGCGAGTGATCTGTCCTGTACGGTACAGGTGTTCTGGGCTGTGAATCTGCTGTGTTGCTGGCATTGGCTCACTTGATTCCGCAAGTGGCCAAGCCGTGAAGAATTGTGCTGGCCTGCTAAGAGCAGAAGTAGCTGGGAAAGGTGTTCTGGCGAGTGTTGGAAGTGTTGGCGAGTGTTGGGAGTTTTGGCGAGCGTTTTGGGTTTGTGCGTTCAGTTGGGCTTGATTGCGCAAGCACCAGAAGCTGATCGGAGTTCGGCAAAGTTTCTGCTGCCGTCTGTGCGTGTGTGAAGTGCTCGGGGAACCTACCTCGACGTGCGTGGCTACCTGTGGAGCGTCTGAACCGGTCACGTAAGCTGCGTTTTTTGGGCCACTCTACGAGTGGGTGTTAATTTCTCCCATCGAACCATCCGGGACCGAGCCCGGCCCCATCAGCCTGATAAAAACCTATTTAACGATAGTTCGCATTGAAGATTCAGACAATATTTCTATCACAATATCTAAAATCCGGCCTCCAAAATGTGTATAAATAACACATAAGTGCTAATAACTTTTGATATGGTTGACAGATCTTCGATGTTTTAGGCTCATTTGAAAGGTCTTTTGATTATCTAACTTACGATGGGCCCGGAAATCATTTTTATTGAAATATCTGAGATCCGCCTTCAAAAAGTATATAAATAACACTTTAGTGCTAATAACTTTTGATAGGGTTGTCAGATCTTCAATGTTTTGGGCTCATCGGAAAGGTCTTTTTAACACCTTTCTGAAAAAGTTTAACATGATAGATTTTCTTGCAAAAACCACCCTTTTTACAATCTTCCGGACATACGCCAAAATCGTTTTTTAGCATAACTTTTGAAGTACTTAACTAAACTTGCTGATTTTAAATAGAGACCTATGGGACCCCAAGACGGATCGAATGAGACTAATACGGTCAAAATCCGTTCATCTAGTCCGGAGTCCGGAGATAATCAAGTGACTATTTTTTTGTCCACCCACCTACACACATCCACACAGACATTTGCTCAGAACATGATTCTGAGTCGATATGTATGCGTGAAGGTAGGTCAAATTAATAAGTTCATTTTTCGAGAGATTTTATAGCCTTTCCTCAGTAAGGTGAGGAAGGCAAAAAGCTATTTTGACGACTACAAAAAAGAGTGATCTTTAACATAATCTCAAATGGCCGGGCTGATCACCACAAAAATGTCGTGTAGAGGGATGACATTTTTTCAGAGTCTGTAGGTATTTTTGTTTTTTTTTAATTTATAACTTATTTTTATTTGGACCTCTTAGGTGCTGCGATAAAGTTAGGGAAGGCACCAACCAACTAAAGGTGGCTTAATTAACGTTTTTGTAAGAAAACCCGTCAGTCTGCGATTAGCAGAGCAGCGAGTCAGACGTGCGTCCCTCCAACACTAAATTAGTGCTAAAAAGTTCAAAAAATGCCACATGGTAAGAAAAACAGGCGGTCCTCACCAGCAGAATCGGCAGATTTGAAGAAGCTAAAGAATGCCGGTGCGCTACCTGCAAAGCCAGGCAATTTGAGCAAGGACGCTCAAAATTCGTATGGAAACCAGTTCGCTACCCTCCCTGTGAACGTGAGGAAAGTGGCTCACCGAGTTTATCAAATCACATCGAAGCCAAATGCTTTACGAGCTTCAATTCGCTTGTGTGCTGATGGATTCAAAATTCTGCTACCTGGAAGAAAGGACTCGGGATTTCTTGAACAACACAAAGATTGAATGCTACAGCCATGCCGATCTAGGTAAACGCCCTATGAAACAGGTTTTCCGTGGTCTGTACGACATGGATGTGAGTGTGCTGAAAGAAGAGCTCAAATCTCTGAAGTTGAACGTGATAGAAGTCTTCAAGATGACGAGACACAACAAGCTGAAGGCAGTTCGGAAAATCAGCAACATCATCGTGACTTGGGAACGTTATCGTCCAGTGCACCGTGACGTGACGCAATGTTCGAACTGCTTGCAGTTTGGACATGGTGGAAGTAACTGTTTCATCAAGAGTCGTTGTGTAACCTGCGGAGATGAGCACAAAACTCAAGCTTGCAACACTATCAACGAGAACATCAAAGCCAAATACTTCAATTGCGGTGGCAACCATTCGACCAAGAATCGGAGCTGCCCAAAACGGGCTGAGTTTGTGAAAATTCGGCAGCAAGCGACGACAAGGCACTAACCAAATCGGACGTGGATTGTCCTGCTTTGGCGTCACCTGGAGCGGGATCTGTTCGAGTGGTTCCAAATCTGCACCAATTGCCGTTGAATCAGCGGCAAAAAGTTGCAGAGAATACAACACCTCCAGAATTCAATCAGCAGCCGAGGGAAAACCAACCAGCATCAACGGATGAAGGCAGTAGTGACCTGTTCTCACCACAAGAACTTCTGAACATTTTCATCGAGATGACAACAACACTGCGTGGTTGCAAAACTCGTGCGGAACAATGTGATGTGTTCAGTTACTAATAAAACGAAAAATACAACAAAGATGAAGAGCATTCAGCCATACCACTTAGCATATAAAAGAAATGTAATTATTATAAGAAAGTTCAATAAAGACATATTTAATTTCAAATAAGATAACCCGTCATGTTATACATTTTTATAAAGATATTTGAAAGACTTTTCTAACGAGTCCAAAACATTGAAGATCTGACAACCATATCAAAAGTTATCTGTCATGCGACCATTCGTTAGTTTCATCCAAAAACTTGAAAACCGATACCTAGAGTCAACATTTATACTATATTAATAACTTGACTTTTAATGGGGAAAATACCGAAGAACTTCGAACTCTACGCCTAACGGTACTTTGCTGCCCAGTGCACTTTCCTCTCAAATTGTCCCAACCCCTAATTAAAGCCCCACTGCTGGTCCACTAATTAAGGTTTGCGCCGTTGTTGCGTGTGCTCAAGCTCGAAGGCCGGATGTGCACATTTGAAAAGTTTTTCACCAATTGGCACGAAATAATTCCCGCCAGCTTCACAGCTCAAAACAGTCAAGTCCAGGCTTCTGATGATTGCGAATTGAAACAGCACTTGAACCGAAAACTCCAAATTGGTCTCCAGATGAGGGGAAAAAGGTTCACGAGGTTTCGTTATTTGAGGTAGGCACTTTACTAGGAAGTAAGGTCCAATATTTTGCGATAAATTTTCCCTTTCGCCAAGAAGGCTCCGAAATGGAGGTGAAGTTGGCGACCAGCTTTTTCTAATTATTAATTGGAAAAGTTTGTCCGCAGTTGGATTTCTATCAGTGGGTGTCAGTTGACTTGGGTTCGGTGCTCGCTGTAAACTATACTTGAAAATTTATTTTTGGTATTTGATTTTTGCCGGTGATTCAATTTTCACCCAATGATTTTGGTTTTATCGCTAACTATTTTCGGAATGGAATGATATTATGAGAGGCAACTGACGTGAAATGATCATCGTGAAGCTGGAGAAAGTTTTTGGCTGTTCTGCAAAAATGATATCCCATTCAGTGTTTAAAGTTTAATTTCTTAGTAATTTATAAAAAGAATAAATAATAATTCAAGTTAATTAAACAAATGTTCATACAACGCTCAATAAGGAAGAAAAATGCTAGTTCGAAGCAGCCATTGCACTAATTACCATTTGGTCCGATTAAAATCCCACTCGCAAAGTTTAAGCTCGGTTGGTCATGAACCAGCATTAAATCCAAATCCCTGCGGCCACATTTGGCTAAATTCATCTCGCCAGCTGCCACCTAAACTTTATAACCTCTCTCAGAGTGCGAGGAAATAATAAAATCTCAAAGTGCACCGAAAGAACGTGTTGGTGCTCGTCTGCACTGATATATAATTTTAATATCCAGCCAACCCAGCTTCGAAATCAAAGTGCAATCCTGTCCGATTTATTGCGCACTCTCCTGTGGGGTGAGGAAATAGTTTTCCACGTGGTTAGGACGGTGGCGGGACAAGGTTGGCTGGGCATGGCATGTGGCGAAAAAGTTTCTTTAAATGGATTCCAAACGTGCATGCAAAACATATCCCATTGAAATAGCTCGAGGCGAGAGATTCTATGGCCAAAGTCCCTCCGGAGTTCGTTGGAATGATAAAAGAATTCACAAATTTAAAGCAAACGACATGAATTTAAACCTTAATGGTTCCGCACAGCGACGTGACGAGGGTAAATCTTGACCTGGACAAAATCAAACATTCAAATAATCGAACAATGACTCCTGACCCCTGACTCCTGACTCTTGACTCCTGACTCCTGACTCCTGACTCCTGACCAATGCTTGAAAAGGGATCGATCACTGAACGGGATTGCTCGATATTCGATAGAGCTTTCTGTCAGCGATCATTTCCCAAAACGATATTTGATCGCTGACACACAACGCCTATCATGACCGTCATTGCTTGGCGACGGTCGATTGATCGTAAACACGAAGACGAAACGAACGAAAAATGAGCACCACTCAAGCAGCCGCCCGAACGAGACAACGTGCTCTTTCTCTCGGTTTTGTCTCTCTCTTCCTAGTGTATGCTGCGTGGTGACAGAAATCATATGATTGCTATCATTGGAGAGATGATCGAAATCTCGGTAGAATGTCAAACGACCGCTCTCTAGGCGATTTTTCTCCTGGAGGGAAGTCAATGATTGTGTGAGTGACTTTGCGTAGCACTCATTCCTTTGTGTGTGAAACGAACGAAAGCAGAATGTAGAAATCAGGTTGTCGTGGTGAAGACGATTGGATTGCTCTATCACAAAAAAGTCGAAATTTCGCAAGCCCTGCTCCTGACTCCCGACTCCCGACTCCTGACTCCCGACTCCTGACTCCTGACTCCTGACTCCTGACTCCTGACTCCTGACTCCTGACTCCTGACTCCTGACTCCTGACTCCTGACTCCTGACTCCTGACTCCTGACTCCTGACTCCTGACTCCTGACTCCTGACTCCTGACTCCTGACTCCTGACTCCTGACTCCTGACTCCTGACTCCTGACTCCTGACTCCTGACTCTGACTCTGACTATACCTTCAGAAACATTTCTAATTTGAATCCGACGGCTCTGGATTTCAGCTGCTCGGCTTTGGTGCCTCATCCGGAAAAACAGAGAAGCCTTCCCATAGTGCACTTCTGCAAGAGACGACGGTTTTTATTAATTATCCCATTTTCCAAACGATGGCGATGGTTGCGTATATTTGTGTGAGCTTCGGAAAACCACGCATACATTCAATTTTACTACCAAATTAGGGAATTATAATAAGCGGCCGCCACAGCACACACACACACACGGGACCTGCTCGCACGTTTTGCTCCATCAGTTTCATCTGGAACTTTCGGCACCCTCGGCGGGATGAAACAGTTGCGTAAACGGCCATCGTGGCGGCCGTTGGCACCGATCACCCAACTCTGGACACTAATTTCCGTGGCAGCAAATGGTCATTTTTGTCCTCTGTGGCCACCGGCGGACGGCCATTAATGAAAGTCAAGTACATTTTCATGAGTTTTTCCGCACGAGAAAGCCCCAATTTCGGAATGTTCCCGTGCTGCGGTGCACTGTTCTGACCCCAAAAATGGGCACATCTCGGGCCCTCTCCAGAGACAGGGCACATGGTGTACACGGTAGATGATGGTGCGAGCGATGGCTGGTGTTCGAATTGCTGGTAGTCCGGATATCGATACACATCGGTGGCATCGAGCCGAAATGAAAAGCAGAGAGGGCTTTCCACGTCAAAATGATTGAGTATTGGAAATAAATTTATTTTTTTTAAGTCAAATTGATGGTTAGTCTAAAGTAACTAGATTTCTCAAAATGACATATCTAATTAAAAATAAAAAAATGGTTTTTGTTTTTTGTTTTTTGTTTTTTGTTTTTTGTTTTTTTGTTTTTTGTTTTTTGTTTTTTGTTTTTTGTTTTTTGTTTTTTGTTTTTTGTTTTTTGTTTTTTGTTTTTTGTTTTTTGTTTTTTGTTTTTTGTTTTTTGTTTTTTGTTTTTTGTTTTTTGTTTTTTGTTTTTTGCTTTTTGTTTTTTGTTTTTTGTTTTTTGTTTTTTGTTTTTTGTTTTTTGTTTTTTGTTTTTTGTTTTTTGTTTTTTGTTTTTTGTTTTTTGTTTTTTGTTTTTTGTTTTTTGTTTTTGTTTTTTGTTTTTTGTTTTTTTGTTTTTTGTTTTTTGTTTTTTGTTTTTTGTTTTTTGTTTTTTGTTTTTTGTTTTTTGTTTTTTGTTTTTTGTTTTTTGTTTTTTGTTTTTTGTTTTTTGTTTTTTGTTTTTTGTTTTTTGTTTTTTGTTTTTTGTTTTTTGTTTTTTGTTTTTTGTTTTTTGTTTTTTGTTTTTTGTTTTTTGTTTTTTGTTTTTTGTTTTTTGTTTTTTGTTTTTTGTTTTTTGTTTTTTGTTTTTTGTTTTTTGTTTTTTGTTTTTTGTTTTTTGTTTTTTGTTTTTTGTTTTTTGTTTTTGTTTTTTGTTTTTTGTTTTTTGTTTTTTGTTTTTTGTTTTTTGTTTTTTGTTTTTTGTTTTTGTTTTTTGTTTTTTGTTTTTTGTTTTTTGTTTTTTGTTTTTTGTTTTTTGTTTTTTGTTTTTTGTTTTTTGTTTTTTGTTTTTTGTTTTTTGTTTTTTGTTTTTTGTTTTTTGTTTTTTGTTTTTTGTTTTTTGTTTTTTGTTTTTTTGTTTTTTGTTTTTTGTTTTTTGTTTTTTGTTTTTTGTTTTTTGTTTTTTGTTTTTTGTTTTTTGTTTTTTGTTTTTTGTTTTTTGTTTTTTGTTTTTTGTTTTTTGTTTTTTGTTTTTTGTTTTTTGTTTTTTGTTTTTTGTTTTTTGTTTTTTGTTTTTTGTTTTTTGTTTTTTGTTTTTTGTTTTTTGTTTTTTGTTTTTTGTTTTTTGTTTTTTGTTTTTTGTTTTTTGTTTTTTGTTTTTTGTTTTTTGTTTTTTGTTTTTTGTTTTTTGTTTTTTGTTTTTTGTTTTTTGTTTTTTGTTTTTTGTTTTTTGTTTTTTGTTTTTTGTTTTTTGTTTTTTGTTTTTTGTTTTTTGTTTTTTGTTTTTTGTTTTTTGTTTTTTGTTTTTTGTTTTTTGTTTTTTGTTTTTTGTTTTTTGTTTTTTGTTTTTTGTTTTTTGTTTTTTGTTTTTTGTTTTTTTTTTGTTTTTTGAGGTGGAATTCTCCTTCATTTCTTTACCTTTCTCTATTTAGCCGATGTGACCTCCGCTGAAGCCATCACCACCGAACGTTTTTTGCCGAAACAAAACTAAAAGCAATAGATTTTCTACAAAATTTAATTATATGCTAAAATTTGCATGTTACTCTTGCTTGCACACACACTCACACATGAACGATGCCCCCTAAAACAGACAAAAAGACTCCCACGCCACAGACACACACGCTCACACAGACAAAACTGGAAATGTCGGCGGCGGTGGTGGCGTCGTCGGTTCTGCTCTACATCCATCGATACAGAACCACTTCAGAGCCGGTACAGAGAAAACGAGGACAGTTCTTCCCAATTTGAATCTAGAACCTCGGGGGCCAGAGCCATCGCACTGGCTGTGGTGCGCGTCCTTGTCTCGTTATGTTTCTAATTTTATTAAAGTCAGAATTTTATGTTTTGAACCAGTTTCGTTGCTTCTTCTTTGCGGACCATCCGAAACCCGGACCGGAGAGCTGACAGTGTCGGAAAAGCTGAAGCTGGAAATTGACGGCGCAGCGGGAATTGTTTTGCAGTCGACTTGTTCGTTCTTTCATTAACACATTTATTCTATTTTATACTTTCCACTTTAAATCCAGCGCGCGCTCGCCACCGCCCACCATTTTCTCCTTTTTCCTCTCACCCGTCATCGCGTCTGAATGGACATCAGTGGAAGTGTTCTGTTTGGGGGGAGGGAGCTTTTTGCCCCGTGTTTTCTTCGATTTGAATGGACTGAGTGAAGAAGGAGGCAAACTCTCACTCTGCACACCCCATCGCAACAGTTTTCCCTGATTAGTCCTTGCTGGTGCGATACAGCTCGGAGGAGGATAACTCCCGCGAGTTCCAAGCTCGAGATTTGCTCCGTTAATTACAGTGACTTGAGGTTTAGATGATACAGTTGGGGAATTATTGTGTTGATGATTTTATTTATTTTTATAAAATTTTATGAAAAGAGCATTCCCTAAGGGACCATCCACGTTAACACTTTTTTGGATGCTGAAATCCTGAATCTGAATCTGAATTTTCTCTGACTGCTGAGCCAAAAAACAACCAAATTGAGTTATACAGCCGAGAACAATGATTCATATTATTGAGGTGCTTTTAATTTTCACAAAATATACTTCGATATCAAACCTATCTCATGATAGTATCACGGTGTATTTTTTCGTGACCTCAAAGATAAAAAAATCGGTATTTCTGATATTTGGCACCGTGAAAGAAAGGCTCTTTCCTGACATTTTGCGGGGTTTACTGAAATATTTCGTCGGGGGTCTAGAGTAACTATTTATCGATTGTATGGGATATTTGTTCAAAAAAAAAATCACAGAAAATCGGTGCATTCATGTTGATATCACTCAAATTTCTTATGAATATGCTTTGGGGACTCTAACCAACTATATCTTACTCATTTTTGACCTCCACAAAAAAAAAATCGAACCAAATTTAGCAGATTTCTAGCATTCTTTGAAATTACTCCAAAATCCAAGCTGGAAACTCCGAAACGACCGAAAATAAATCTTTTCTTTGTTCAATTTGTCATGAAAATACTGATATTTTAGATTTTAGACATTTTTTATGATGATAATATTTTTACTTAACAGTAGTTTATGCAACAAGTTGCAAAAAGAGGATTTTTTCAGCACGAGTCTTACATTTATCCAACGAGGTTCTCCGAGTTGGATAAATACGAAGAGTGCTGAAAAAGTCAAGTTTTGCAACGAGTTCCATACAACATTTTTTGCAATTCCAAAAAACACACACTGAGTGAAATTTTATTTCAAATTTTCATGTATTTTGTCAATAAATCGTTTAAATCAAAAAAATGTTAAAAAGTATTACTTTTCGAAACAAGTGCTGAAAAGTTCAACTTTTCAGCACCCATTTAAGTGCTGAAAAGTAGAACTTTTCAGCATTTATTTTGAAAAGTGTTGCTATTCGATTCTGTCATTTTTGGTACAGAAAAGTAGACTATTAAGTCGTTCAAGAATGACAGGAAAAGTAAGTAGTTTCACGACGAAATTGCAAAAATGAAATTTATGTACTTTTTTGAAGCTGGATCTCACTTAAATCTGGAGTATTTTTAAAAGGTCCAATAAACCAAATTTCCAGTTTTTGATTTTTTCTCAGCACTGACTTGACCAATTTTGATCTAACCGCGAGCATTCGACTTGGTTTAGTGATAGGCGATGAGTGAGTGGTTTCTGTCCATTGAACCAAAAATCAGAACCCTTGAATCCGGATCTTAAAAAAAATACATGAAATTTGTGACCAAATCCATCATATCAGCCATTCTCGGTAAAGAGTGAGGAAGGTATCAACCAGGTGGATTAAGTTAGTGTTTTTATTAACAAAATATTAATAATTTCAATGTGACTTATCATATTTTTTTACCAAATTTTCAAAGTTTTATAAATATAATTGAATTTAACTTTCTTTTCAGCTTGAACAATTTTTCCTGTTTTTTTAGCTACACACTACGAAAAAAAACGTGTAATTTTGGGTCAAATTAGATGCACATAACTGGAGCATCAAATTAGACGTAAAGCTGGGTCAAATTAAACGTAATGTTACACGACTAAATAAATTTCGATGGTCGTGTAAAATTACATTAATCGTAATTTTGGTGGCAAAATATTCTAATCGGAATCATACCATTCTTATTGGATGACATGAAACATGTTTATGTATTTTTTTAAATCAATACGTTTTTATTCCATCACTTCATAATTAATCACTAAATTTTCACTCATGGTCCAAAATTGTCTTCCTTGTAGCTTTTCTACGATTTTCACCGAAATTGCTCCACTATCCTCACAGCCTTTGTTGTTCCACGAGCAATCTTTCGGCATTCAAATTGTTCCGTGTTTGCCATCTTGCTGACATCGAAGCGGCTTGAACCGTATTTTGCCTCACGTTCCATGATGTCCGCTACCTAAACAAAAACAAAACGGAAAATGACAAACAATATTTGCGATCAGCTTCACATCACCTTAAGAAAGATTAAACTTACCTCTATCGGAAATGTGATTGCTTTTATCCAAAACTGCAGCAGATTTCGATAAGTAAGGAGGAAAAATGGAACAAAATCTGGACAAACATTATTTTCTCAGTGACGTTAAACCTGGCTGACGTTTTGACGTTTCCTAATTCTGACAAACGTGTAGCGGCTAAGGTGCGTGAAATCGGGTGTTATTTGATGTAACATTACATTAAATTTGACGCTCCAATTATGTGCATCAGATAAGACGTAAAATTAGACTATATTTGATGTAATGTTGGGTTTCGCGCGATGAAATAGAATGCCAATGGGAATTTCATCGATTTACGTCAAAATAAACCCAATTTTACATTAAAAATACGTCTACATGATTTAATAATAGGTTTTATCAAAGATTACGTCAAATGTAATATTCCAAATTTTTTAGTGTGTAGAATCATTTTTTAACTCTATTGAATGTTTTTTTTTGTATAATTTGAATGAATTTTAAAACGAACCTTTTTGCAATTCCGTCGTGAAACTTCTTACTTTTCCTGTCATTCTTGAACGACGAAATAGCCTACTTTTCTGTACCAAAAATAACAGAATCGAATAGCAACACTTTTCAACATTTTTTTGATTTAAACGATTTATTGACAAAATACATGAAAATTCGACTTAAAATTTCACTCAATGGGTGTTTTTCGAAATTGCAAAAAATGTTGTATGGAACTCGTTGCAAAACTTGATTTTTTCAGCACTCGTCGTATTTATCCAACTCGGTAAACCTCGTTGGATAAATGTACGACTCGTGCGGAAAAAATCCTCTTTTTGCAACTTGTTGCATAAACTACTATTACTGAATTGATTATCGTTAAGAAGCAGTTTTTTTTTAATTTCCTTTTTGATAACAACAAATTCATTTCTTTTTGTAAAATAATAAACAGTGTATGTTGATTTAAAGAAAGTAAGTATAATATTTGAAAAAAAAAAATAAATATTAAAAAAAATTAAACTTTTTTCAATATAAATGGATTTATCTTTATGGCTTCATCCATAAAACGTCACGCTAAAATCAGCCAAAAACTAACCCCCCTCCCCCCTTTGTCACACTTTTCCTATACTTATAACACGCAATGTCACACTCGCCCAGACCTCACCTCCCCCCCCCCCCTAGAGCGTGACATACTTTATGGATGACGCCTATTTAACAAGCACTGAGACATAAAAACCATCATATTTTTTTTAAATTATGATTGTATTTGGAAAATTATTAGAAATGATAATGAAAGAAAAGATAAGACGTCATCCGTAAAGTACGTCACGCTCTAGGGGGGGAGGGGAGGTTGTCGAAAGTGTGACAAAGTGTGACAAGGGGGAGATGGGGGGTACGTGAGACTGTGACGTCACGCTAGACCATTTCTTGAATATTGAAAATAAATTCTTAAAATATAATTAAAAGGTTTAATGGAGCACATCAACCAGAGAATTTGTTCCAACATTGTTGTTACAAACATTTAATATTTTCAAAATTACAAGAATGATATGATATGACAATATGATTTTTGATTCATCTCCTAAGGTATTGTCTACAAAATAATGTATAAATTTTTTTTACTAATATTACAATCAGTTTGTTGCAGAATTGAGTCCGCAAGTTTGAAAATTTTGGAATAAGAATACAACAACTTCTTTTCATAAATCAAACACGATTCAATGCTTCAAGAAACATAGTTCTTGAGGATAGATTTAATAACCTTAAATCATCAGATTAAAAAAATGTTGATGTTTTCTATGAAAAATTTTTGCGTAGTGCAGTAGTGCGCGCTTGTTGTGCCTCGATACGGCTCCGCGAAAGTATACTCAAAACCACGGTTACTCGGTTTTATCGCGACCCAAAGTGATACTAATCAACGCGGGAAGGTGCCGGGAATCAGTGCAGTGAATTATATTTCCCCTGCGACCGGTGGCGGAGCAGAAAAAGTGAAGATTATTCTGCTGCACAGCGGCGGCATCGTGGGAAGAAACAAAGGAAGCAAAACAAGTGATCGGTCGTGGCCTGGGCTAGTGTTTCGCTACGGGTGACGACACGCACACCATTAAAGGTCGATCGCGGTGTGTCGAGAGTGCAATTTTTTTTGAGAAAAAAAGTGGTAAGAGTTTTTGAAATTGTTGAAAATTTAGAAAGTGATTTCGGTAGCGCAAAAGCACACAAGCACAAAGCAGTGTATTTATGTTTTGCTGCTACGTTCTCTTCCGGATATGAAGACTGTTAGGCTTCGAGACAAAAGCCCCCGTTACGGTATCGAGAGAAAACCGGAGCTAAGTCTCGGTAGCTCGTAGGCGACCTCGTCGCCCCGAGGCTAGGTAGCGCGGCCCTGATAAGGCTGCCTACCGAAAAAGAGGATCGCGAATGGCAAGAAGATTGGAAATCCGGAGCAAACGGCAGAAGCCCATTAAAAAGCAGATCACCGATTGGCGACTCGGTTCTTGGAACTGCAGATCCCTGAACTTTTTGGGTTTCCAGTTCGCATTGGCGAATGAGTTGCAACCTCGCAACTTCGATGTTGTGGCACTGCAGGAGGTGTGCTTGGAGGAGGAGCAGGTGCTTGACTGGCCAGGTCGGCAGACCGATTCCCGTTTTTTTCTGAGCGGCGGCAAGGACAAGAAGCTGGGTACCGGCTTTATTGTGCGGGACAAGATGCAGGATCGCGTGTTCGGCTTCACGGCGATCAGCGAGCGGATGTGCAAGTTGAGGATAAGAGGCCGTTTCTTCAACTACAGCATAATCAACGTGCACTGTCCCCACGAGGAAAAGTCCGATGATGAAAAGGAAGCATTCTACGCGACGCTGGAGGAGGTGTATGACGGCTGTCCGCGGCAGGATGTGAAAGTCATCATTGGGGATATGAACGCTCGGTTTGGGAGGGAGGAAATGTATCGGCCGACAATAGGCCCAGAAAGCCTGCACTCGGTCACGAACGACAACGGCCAACGCTGCATTGACTTTGCAGCCTCCCGTGGAATGGTGGTCAGGAGTACCTACTTTCCTCGCAAGGACATCCACAAAGCCACCTGGACATCACCTGACCAACGGACGAAAACGCAAATCGACCACGTCCTGATCGACGGCCGATTCTTCTCGGACGTAACGCACGTGCGCACCTTTCGCGGTGCGAATATTGACTCGGACCACTACCTAGTTGGAGTTGACATGCGCTCAAAGCTGTCGACGGTGTTTAACCAACGCCGGAGCCGGCGGGCCCCTCCGTTCAACACCGCGTGTCTTCAGAACGGAGAAGTGGCCCACAGGTACGCGCAGCAGCTGGAAGCGAATCTGCCAGGTGAGGAGGAACTTGGCGCAGCCTCGCTCGAAGATGGTTGGAGTCGCATACGCTCAGCCATCGGCAGTGCAGCGGAAGCCACACTGGGTAGTGCGATCCGAGTCAGCCGAAACGATTGGTACGACGACGAGTGCCAACGGATTACCGCCGAGAAGAAGGCAGCTTACGACAGGAAGCTGCACAAGGCGACGAGAGGGAACGTGGAACGATACAGGCAGGCTCGGAATCGGCAGGTCGCGGTCTTCAAGCTCAAAAAGCGCCAGCAGGAAGACCGGGATTGCGCAGAAATGGAGCAGCTATTCCGAGCTAACGAGTCGCGGAAGTTTTACGAGAAGGTGAACCGGTCCCGCAAAGGCTTCGTGCCGCGAGCCGATGTATGCAGGGACAACGAGGGGAACTTGATTGTGAACAAAAGCGAGGTGTTGGACAGGTGCAAGCAGTACTTCAACGAGCACCTTAACGGCGATGAAGCGGACGGAGACGGCGTTGGAGTCAACCTTGGAGCGCCCGCAGCTGATGAACAGTTCCCGGCGCCTGATCTAGAAACGGTGAAGAGGGAGATCAGGAAGCTGAAGAACAACAGAGCTGCCGGCAAGGATCGGTTACCCGGTGAGCTCTTCAAATATGGAGGAGAGAAACTGGCGAGGGCGCTTCACTGTGTGATCTCCAAGATCTGGGAGGAGGAGAAGCTACCGGAGGAGTGGATGGATGGTGTCGTGTGCCCCATCTACAAAAAGGGCGATAAGCTGGACTGCGGCAACTACCGCGGCATCACGCTTATCAACGCGGCCTACAAAATCCTCTCCCAGATCCTCTGCCGTCAGCTGTCACCCCATGCAAGGAGGTTCGTGGGGCCCTACCAAGCGGGCTTCACTGGCGCGCGCGCCACCACGGACCAAATATTTTGTCTCCGACAGATCCTCGAGAAATGTCGTGAGTACAACGTGCCCACACATCACATCTTTATCGACTTCAAGGCGGCCTATGATACAGTCGACCGCGAGCAGCTATGGCAGATTATGCACGAGAACGGGTTTCCGCCTAAACTGACTCGACTGATCAAGGCTACCTTGGATGGTGTGATGTGTCACGTGCGTGTTTCGGGGGATTTAGCGGAACCCTTTGGATCACGCCGAGGGCTGCGGCAAGGTGATGGCCTATCCTGTGCGCTGTTTAACATCGTCCTTGAGGGCATTATTCGAAGGGCGGGCATTGACACGAGTGGCACGATCATGAACAGGTCCTACCAGCTGCTTGCCTTTGCCGATGACATCGACATTGTGGCAAGAAACCTGGAGACGGTGAAGGATGTCTACACCCGACTGAAGGTACAAGCAAGGCGTGTAGGACTTGGCATGAATACGACGAAGACGAAGTACATGAGAGGAAGGGGTTCGAAGGACGTTGGCCCCCCATGTCTCACCCCTCTAGCTGTGGATGATGATGAGTTGGAGGAGGTGAGCGAGTTCGTGTACTTGGGATCGCTGGTAACCGCCGACAACGACACCAGCAAAGAGATCCGGACTCGTATTTTTGCCGGGAATCGTGCGTACTTCGGATTACGGAAGACTCTCACATCAGATCGAGTGCAACGCCGCACGAAGCTGACGATGTACAAAACACTGATTAGACCGGTAGTCCTCTATGGCCACGAGACTTGGACGATGCGGCAGGAGGACGAACGACCCCTTGGAGTTTTCGAACGGAAGGTGCTACGAACGATCTACGGTGGAGTGCAGGTGTCTGACGGAGTGTGGCGAAGACGCATGAACCACGAACTGCACGCGTTTCTTGAAGAACCGACCATCGCCACCCAGGCGAAGATCGGGAGGCTCAGGTGGGCCGGCCATGTCGCCCGAATGGACGAGAGCCAGCCTGTCAGACTGCTTTTTGACCGCGCTGAACCAGCTGGCGGAACAGGCAGAAGAGCAGGGAAACCGCGCGCACGGTGGGGAGATCAAGTGAATGGTGATATCCGGAAGATCTGTAACCTGGGAAATTGGAGAGTAGCAGCTCAAGATCGAGAAAGATGGAAGCGTCTTCTTGCTACAGCACGCGTACCTGGTGCGCTATGCTGATTGGTATGGTATGTATGATGTTTTCTATCACTACAACATTAAACAAAATTAAAAATCCAAACACAACCTCTAAAAGTTAAAAACTTTGATTTATGGATTTGATTGAACTTCGCATTGAAAAATAATCCTTTTTATGCATCATGTTAAAATTGTACAAAAAAACTATTTGGTGGGGAGGGGGGGTCCGACAAAACGTGACGTACTTTTCAAGGGGGGGTCAGAGTCAGAGTGACAAAGTGTGACATAGGGGGGAGGGGGGGTTAATTTTGACCGATTTTAGCGTGACATACTTTATGGATGACGCCTAAGTCTGTTGCTAATATTTTTAAACTTTATGTTAACTCTTAAAAACCATACATGAAGGCCTTGTGGCACGGTGGTTAGCGGCTCCGTTTGCCGATCCCTAAGTTGCTTTGGGGCGCGGGATTAATTCCCGCCTTATCCTCCTGGAGCTTTTCGTTCAGTGTTTGTCTCGTTTACTATTGATAGTCAGTCTTCAAAGACGGTGTGATTGTCTTTTTTTTTCTTCCTCTTTTTGAACAGTTGAAGTTTCCCAAGCAACACACTTTGTCAGATAAACGTATTTCCTAACTGGTTGTATAACCGATTGGCCTCGTTACCACAACTTGTTCTACAACTCCTGTGCATTGGAAAAAGCGCACTTTTTTCTGTTGTATAACTAGCCAGAATAAGATGCAAGTTATCAGAGTAAGTTGTACAAATGTATTTGACAACACTGTGCTAGCTAACAAGAGATTCAACGAAAAAAATGGGGCGTGGTTAACGGCTGTGCTGTCAAATCAAAGCGCACACTGAAAAGGAAAGATAGTTTGAAAACAGTTGTCTAACCGTTACCCAACTTACATGTAAACAAACAGTTCTTAATATAATTTCAAACATCGACGAAGCCAATAAGAATAGTATCTCTGACTATTTTGGTACGCTTGTTTCTGCCCGATTTATTTAGAAAAAAATAGAAATTGCATGAAAAAAAAAACAATCCTTTCGCGCTCTCTAACTGTGATTTTTGTGAAACCCTCTTCATGGCGAACTTTTAGATTTTCCTTTTTTGATGAACTTCGTCTTTACCAAGATTCGATCCGATGACTTCGAAGATTTGTTGTTATCTCCACGGCAGGTCCAGGCGCGCTTCCACATCTCTCCACGAGGCTTCATAGAAAACAAGCTGGCCTAAACGTCAATAAGAAGGCTGCTGTTAGCTTTGTTATACAGCAGTGAGCTATACAACTTAACTCCAGAAAAGGCTGTCATTGGAAATTAAGTTATATACGTTTGTTTCAAGTTAGTTTTTATAATTCCAATATACAACTTTTAATTTGTTATTTTCTCTATCATGAACTCCATAAGCTGAAATTTTTGTAGCGTTTACCGGCAATAAGGTTTCAAACTAATCGGTCAACAATTAAAATTATTGCAATCTTTGATAAATAAACATTATTGAAACTCTAAATATCTCACGTAAAAATTTACACCACCTAACAACACGCAATGTCAAGTTGAATATGTTTGTTGATTATCAGTTATAAAAACTATTCTCCAATAACATTTGTGTAACAAAGCGAGAAAACCTAAGGTTTTTTATAAAATGGTTGGCCACGCCCATTTTTCAGAAGATGCCGTCACATGACAATGTTAGATAAGCAGTGAAACAAACAGTGCAATATTATTCTTATTCAATAAACTGTTTTCGAGGAAAACATTGCAGATGACGGAACAGCATCTTGGCATATCAGCATTTTGACGTTTAATTACAGCTCATAAAAAGCGTTTTTGACTGAAATCAAGTGATAAATACCTCAAACGGAAGTGAGCAAGCAAGTTTCTATCGATGCTGTTCCAAAATAAGTTGTTTAAACAGTGTAAATCAGCAAATTATATGGAGTCAGGAGCGAGTGCTAAACCTCCCGAATAGGTGAGAATTTTCTCTATGTTGTGTTTTAAAGTTGGAAAAGAGTGAAGTTGGCTGTGTGGCACAAAACACGATAGTTACATAAGTAAGTTATACAAGCAGTGAAACAAACTGTTATTTAAGTTATGTTCAGATTTTTTCTCGTATGTTTATCAAAAACAATTGTCTAACTATTATTCAACAGTCGACAAGTTATGAGCGCTACTTGGGTTACTACAACTATTGGCAGCCATTTGATCTTTTGATCATTTTGCATGCAACAAAGAAGTCTTCGTAATACGAAGACTTCTTCAATCCAGGGCTTGCGAAATTTCGACTTTGTTGGTGATAGCTGACAGAACACTCCAATCGTCTTCACCCCGACAACCTGATTTTTACATTCTACTTTTTTTTTTGTTTGATTGCCATAAGTCCACTGCGACCATTTATTTGATCTATTGTCGACCTGCTGATCTATTTTTAGATCTGCAGAGGCTGCCAATTTGCTGTTCTTGGGCATTTGGGGAACAAAGCACACGCGCTATTGTTGAGCAAGTGTGTTGATCTGTCCACACGCCGTAACATTTTTCCTTTCCTCTGTGCTGTTGTACTTTCCATATGTGTCGCTAGAACTGAAGTGCACTTTTTTTATTACGCTACTTAGGATGTGTTCCCAGTGAAATCCCAAAAGACCGGGACTCTTGCTAAGCAGTTTTTTTTGTCCCTCCAAGCACATTTTGCGGTTGGGCCCAGCGCACTCCGCAGATGCAAATATACAGAGCACAGCCGGTCCTCGAAACATGTGAAAAGTACGAGGAAAGATGGTGCCAAGCCATGTGGGTTTCAAACCACGACCTTCCGTTTATCAAACGAAACCTGTAACCAATAGACCACAGGAGCTCGGCTACATTCTACTTTCGTTCGTTTCACACACAAAGGATTGAGTGCTACGCAAAGTCACTCACACAATCATTGACTTGCCTCCAAGAGAAAAATCGCCTAGAGAGCGGTCGTTTGACATTCTACCGAGATTCCGATCATCTCTCCAATGGTAGCAATCATATGACTCCTGTCACTACGCAGCATACACTAGGAAGAGAGAGACAAAAACGAGAGAAAGAGAAAGAGCACGTTGTCTCGTTCAGGCGGCTCATTTTCGATTTCGTCTTCGGGTTTACGTTCACCGGCCATCGCCAAGCAATGACGGTCATGATAGGCGTTGTGTGTCAGCGATCAAATATCGTTTTGGGAAATGATCGCTGACAGAATGTTCTATCGAATATCGAGCAGTCCCATTCAGTGATAGATCCCTTTTCAAGCATTGCTTCATATAGTCAAAATAAGTATGCAGAAAGTCACATAAATCAAGCTGTGTGAGAAAAAAATCGAAAGCATTCAAACTACCCGAAAAAAAATCTACACCGATTATCAAGCGTTCCAATCAAGAGAATGGTGGAAAGAGAGGAATCACATAACCGTATAAATAATTTAAAAATTTTGCAGGTGTAAACCGAAAACGCGATCAAAAATTAAAGTGGAAGAATAAGGCTTTTAATAAGGCCGCACTGTTTAATCGTCCATTCAATTTTGCAGTCCAAACCCAGTCATTGAATTGGAAAAATAAAATCTTTTTCAAATTTTCTTTTGTTGATTTGTGTGCACCTACGTCGAAGACCAAGATTGTTTACTTTTTGCTCTTTGGTCTGACAGTCTTGGTCTGACAGATTTGGTCTGTCAGCTTTATCATGGATTTTGGTCTGGTCTAGGCGAGGGATAGGACACAGCACCTTCCTGGTTCCAATACTTATATGAAATTCTGTTCGCACCCACGAGCAAGGGGTTGGAAGAAAATGGTTACTTACTTTATTTCAATCTAGCGCAGAATTAATTAGGATACCCTGGTTCATTAGGGTGTAATATGGTTGTATGGAAAAAAAATGTCCAAATTTAGCGAGCACAACCATTTTTCAGTTACTTTTGGGGTCCTAAACAACTCCCCAAAGTTTGGGAACAATTGGTTTAGTCCTCACTTTGCGCAAAGCGATTCAATTTTCCATATAAATTTGTATGAGAAAACCCATTTTTTTTTTGATTTTGATATTTATAAAATCCACGTTTCACGCTGTACTAAAATCGAATTCATATTCGGATGCTCTGGAAGGTGCTCTACAACTTTCCCCAAGAGAGTAATCGCTTTGCGCAAAGTGAGGACTAAACCAATCGTTCTCAAACTTTGGGGAGTTGTTTAGGACTCCAAAAGGAACTGAAAAATTGCTTTGCTGGAAAATCGATTGTGATATTACACCCTACTGGTTCATGTTCGTTTCTTACTTTAACGAACTGTTTGGCAAATAATTAACTGTAAAAAGTATTCAGCTTATTTTTTCATATAATTCGAAAAAAAGTGTTCACGTGGTTTATGGATGATCCCTTAAGAGATACAATTTATTAATTTATGCAAGTCTCCAAAGAGCTATGATTTTCCACATTTTTCACGAATTTGAACACTAAAACAAATAGCTAGTTTTGCCACGGTTTCCACTTATCGACCGTTTACTCTCTGAATCGAGTTTGTTCACGACTACCTTTATGTCTAGTAGAATAGATTGCGCCATTCCACAGCACAAAAATTCAAATGCACAAATTATGATTTGCATCAACCGATTTATCAACGTGACTTTGGTCCCATTGCTGCTCCGGGTGGGGCTGGGAAAGAGGTGTGCAACAGTCAAAGAGCGCTGAATTCATCTCAATTAACGAACCGACGTCGTTCAAAGTGGGGGATGAGTTTGGAGTTCGCTAAAGTGTGCATATTTTAGGAGTTCGATTTCGACGTGCACTTTGGGACGAGAGGTGGTGATGGCAGCTCTCTGGCTTTCCAAATGAGATCAGGGGTTTTTTTAGAAAAATACGCTAGCGATTTTCGTTGCCTGGTCGTCGCTACACTCGAGCTGCTGTTATGAAGCACTCGAGAAACACTCTTGAATGTTTTGGAATTTGTAGCAGAAATGATCGGAAAAATAATTGCTTGCGTTTTATTGGCGACTCTCAACTGACAAAAATGTTGCGTTAGATGAATACTTAATTTTATTTACACATTATGCTGAGCATGAAAAATACAACTGAGGTTAAGGGTTTTTTTTAACAACATTTATTTTCCCTTAAAGAGCACTCAGCTGGCAAAATCTAAACTAAGATATATTCTTAAAAATTGATCTCAGTTGCAAAATCCAAATCTATGAATTGTAGATGTAACACTGATTAAATTGAACTTTCAACAAAAGGCAAATCAATTGACCTACATGAGTGATTGATTGATTGATTGATTGATCGAGTGAGTGAGTGATTAGTGATTGAGCCAGTGAGTGAATGATCTAATGGGTGAGTGAATGAGTCAGTTAGTGAGTTAGTTAGTTGAGTGAGTGATTGAGTGAGTCAATGAAGGAGTGATTGATTGAGTGAGTGAGTAAATTGAGTATGTGAGTTAGTGAGTAAATGAGTGAGTCAGTTAGTGAGTAAATGAGTGAAAGGAAAAAAAAATGAGTCTTTTGTTTTTATGAAATTTTTATGTTTCAGTTTGATTTGAAATCTTTAATTTTATGAAAAATTGGCAAATGTACTAGTGATAAAAGGATAGTAACAAGAGCTTTAAGTGTTTATTCTGAAAGTTTTCAAACTCGCTTAAATATAACAGAATTTTTCACTATTACTTACCCCGCAATCCGAGACTCAAGATCACGGGGCAACGTGTACCCTTTTCTTCGCTTTCAAGAAGCTTCAAGTTGACCGGATCCGATTCAAGTCTCGCGCAGAGAATAGTGACAAGTACTCATTAATGTGCAACGTTTCTATTTTTCCCATTGTCTGCCGTCTCGGTGCTCCAGAAAGGAGGTGCAAATTTTCCCGGTCCTCGTTTTCGTGTTGAGGTAGTTGAAAAAAAAAACTTTTTCCCCCCACCACTTGGGTACGTTCGTCACCGAGTGCGCTTTATCAGCAATCAGCTTTGGCTGGTTTCCCCTGCTCCGGTTTGAATGTTATTCCAGGTAACTTCTGTTTGCTCGTATCATTTGCTGCCGGGGTTCTACAGCTCCCGACCCCGACCCTTCCCCGGGCGGAGTTGGCTTGCGCCACGAAATGGTTGCAAATTTTCTTCCCCGTCAGGACCACAAGCCAGGAAGATTGTCCCGTTTTACCCCGTCAGGATGCTAGAACACAGGATGCGCGTCCTTGAGCAATTCCCGTTGGAACCAGTGGACCAATATTTTTGTCCTGTGCCACTTGTGCTCGAGTAGTCGTCGCAGTCTTCTCCTTAGCCGTCTCCGCCAAAGCGAACCGTTCTGGTCTATTACGAGGAGGGAAGAGTTCAGAGCCGTACCTAGGGTCCACGGCGCCCTTGGCGAAGCATCAATTTGGCGCCCCTCCAAATTTTTCATCATTTTGATATGTTTACTTAAATTTTCAGCGATTGCTTCAAAGAGTTTTAATAATATAATGGTAATTGATTGAATAAATATAACAGCTAAAAAATCCAACCACAATTTAATTCTTTGAAGAATATTCAAATTGAGCATGAGCATGAGCATGAGAGACCACCCATGGTTGTCCTTCTCCGTTGCTGAACAGGACCGTAATATCCTATCAATACAACCGGTCATACGCTTCAACGATCTAATGGTGTTTCCCTTATCAACAGCATGTATGAATGCGCTGAAAAGATAAAACATCAAGATCATCAAAACTAGAGCAAATAGGTAACAGTCGTTGGCCACCAACGGCGCCCGCCATGTCAGTTTGTAGATCTCGGGGGATTGGGACGGGAATGTTAGTTAGCACAGGTTGCTACCAAGGGTGGGTTCTATACGATATCCACACCCCCACGTGTGCCGGAAAACTACTTCTACTTGGGATTTTGTTAGTGGGTAAAGGTAATGGCCAGGATTCATCATAGAGGATGATGATGCGGCCCAATAATCAATAAATTTTGTTTAATAGTGTGATGGATTATGAAAATTCGAAATTGTTCAGAACATTGGGTGTTCAATGTAAGATGTTCAAGTTCGAATGAACCAATGCTTCTCTTATCTTCTAATTCAGAAAGTGTAAATTTTAACTTATTAAAAATTCAAACAACTATAATTAGGAAAACTTAAAATAATGTGGACCCCAAAATTAACCTTAAAGCATACTTAGCAGTTAGCCACAAGAAGAAAGTCTATTTTTTTATATTTTTGTTTATTATTTCTAAGAGTATAATTTTCATATCCTCTATCAAGCATAGCAATTCTTATAATCCATTTTTTTTATTCTTATTATTTTAATTTCGCTGTATCAAGGTAATTTCCTTTTTTGATGTCATGGAGTATTTTGTGTTTCGCTTAAACCTCAATATTAAATTATATCTTAGAAAAAAACTCTGGAAATCTTTGTAAAGTCCGCCAAATGTGAACATTCGGGTTTTCCGGATCACTATTTCTTCAATGCATATTTACAGTTTTAAAAAAGAAAAAAAAATATTAAAATTGTTGTTTTGAGTCGCTATTTATTATATTGTAAAAATCCCGATACTGGGAAATTATATATTAGCTATTTTGTTATTTCACAAAAATCTAATAACAAGTTCATACAACAAGTTGTATTGCAGATTCAGAAAAAAATCAAGAAGTAGATGATAGTTCTCAAAAATAATGAGGCTACTAATTAACGTTTCATTAAATAAGCATGAATAAATCGTAACTGAATTCATTGAAAAGAAACACATTTATAACTTTTTTTTATACATTACTGGCACTATTGGCATAGTTATAAACACTACCAGGTCCCGGGAATTCCCGGGAAATTTCCAAATTCAACTCTCGATTCCCGGGAAATTGAAAATCTCGAGAATAGTCACCCTCTACACACAAAGCTTTTAGAACCGTTTGTGTAAATGTGAAAATTATGGCGAAATTACACTGAATAGCCCAAAACATGGAATCCATGAAATAAAAAAAAATGTATGTGGAAGATAAGCAACTTTATCCATTCCATTAAAACATAACAAAACAAAAATTTTCAAGGAAAATGTTACTAACATTCTTAAAATTATTGACCCTAGAAGCAAAATTTAGTGGAACTTTGTGTTTTCCCAAAAAATATTGCAGTTTTTGGAGTTGGAATTTTGCATTGGTTTAAATTCTAATGGGTCCGCGATAATGGTATTTCTGCAAATCAAAATTATACAAGAAATTGTATAATATTTTACTTTTACGACTAAAAAGTTGGTGGGCATGCCAATCTATGCAACTTTGTCGAAGACACTCAAATTTTACTTTTTCACTCTTGCTAAAAGCAATTGAATACAAGCAGCAGAATATAATATATTTAGAGCAATTTATGTGCTCTTAAAAAACCAACATTTTTATGTTGAAAAAAAAAATATTTTGCTAGAAATTTAACAAAAGTCAAAGCATTTTTTGTGATAGAAATATTCAATTTAAACACTTCAGTATTTCGAAAACGTAGGCCAATCTCAACGCACAAGATTGCATTTAAAACGATAAAAATATCTCAAATGCCATTTTCTTTAAACTTGAAATATCTTATTCTTTTTATTTCAGATTTTCAATAGAAATGTGTAAATTTCAATTAGATAGCTGATTATATAAAAAATACTTCAAAACATAAAAAAGCTTGATGGTTCCTGATGCTGGAAAAAATGGTGAAATTTAAATTGAATTTTGTATACTGAAGTTGAAATATAAAATCTCTAGCTATTTCAAAGAATTATTATAAAACCCTGAAATTTTTGCCACTTGAGCGCCCCCTTTGATAAATGAATTGAGAGAATTTAATTTTAAATTTAATTCTGGTACAATTATTGAAATAGTTGATTTTGGCGCCCCAAGTGTTATAAGTAATATTTGTAATAAATATTCCGACCAAGATTATCGAGTTATTTTGTAGTCCTACTTTAAAATTTGGCGCCCCTTTTGTTCGAATACCTTTGTAGGATTTTATAATAACATGACAAATTTGTACAATCATCGTTTTCGGCGCCCCCCAAGGGCTGGCCCCCTTGGCGGTCGCCAACTGCGCCAACCCCTAGGTACGGCGCTGCTTGAAGAGTTTTATTTTTTAGTCATCTTCATTTCCGTTTCTGTTCGTGGAAACACGTGGTTTTTCCTGGATGCAGCCCAGCCAGAGTCAGAGCCGGAACAGTGAGCGCGCTGTCTTGAATAAATATATAACTTAAAGCAGTGTAACTTACCTGGATGCATTCTAATGAGGTGCGGCTGCGGCCAGAGCCAGAGTGGGTGGAAATTTTTCAAATTATGTTTGTGATTGTACTTTGAGCAAACAATAGAGAAGCGTTTGCTTTTTGAGGTTTGCTGAGGTGGAAAGTTTAAAGGTGAATTTATTTAGTAAAAAGCTTGATGACTTTATGGACACGATGTTTATTTAAACTTTATCTACCATGGCAAGCAACTTCCCACTAAACATTTTGATGTTTGTATGACGGATATTCCAATGTAACTTTTGAAATGGACATAATTTTGCTTGAAAACGCTCAAGATAACATCTCGTTGAGAAGTAACCTTAGATTAGCCTATGATGTAACAACTATTCTTCAAATCAAGTTATCGAAGAGTAATCCTTTGCAGACGGCTAGCTCAGTTCTTAATACAAAATATAAGCAGGGTTGATAAAAATTACCAAAAACTCGTAACGGAGTGGCGGAAAGACCCCTACCATTTTTGGGAGTCAAAGGGACTTTTATGTAAATTTAGACGCCCGATTTGATGGCGTACTCAAAATTCCAAAAAACTTTAATTTAGTTTTCGAATCTACGTTAACCCGTTTTTTCATTTGAAACAAAATTTTGCATTTTAAAATTTCATGTTTTTGCCTTTCTTACTAAAGAAAGGTATATTTTTTACTTTATGGCTGGACATCATTTTTATCTTCGTAAATATTACAATTCAGCATGAATTTTATAAAAATCACACTGCATCAATTTTCTTCGCTTCGTCGCCAAGTCGACAAGTTGTCAAGTTGAGGTTCGAATACTGGCGCGAGAATGCTGGCGCATATATTTTGTGGCACGAGATATACTTGTTTGTAGTAGCTTGTCTACCGATGTTTCCTACAACATGTAAGATATCGCAGCTTTACGGTTTCTTTTGCCCTGTCCGTTTTTGCATAACTGTCCAATGTTTATGCAGAAACTTTTGTGACATAGGACATTCACCCAGCTACAATCAATTTGTTTCCTGTGTGCTCCTAAAATCGCCTTTAAGTAGGCTTCATTTTCCGTAATTTCGTAAGTTTATTTAACAGGTTTCATTTGAGCTTTCTAAGCTTTTCATCGTTTATATAATTTTCAAAGTTTCAAAGGTACTTGCGTTTGAGTGTGTAGTGGTGCGGTTGTAAAAATCTCCTGAGCAACTCTCTACGAAATCGGCCGATTTCAACCATTTTTATTTTTTGTATTTTTTTTTGAATCAAACTTTGTGGGGGCCTTCCCTATGACCAAATAAGCTATTTTGCGTCATTGGTTCACCCATACAAGTCTCCATACAATTTTGGCTGCTGTCCGTTAAGAAAAAGAAACACGAAAATTGAAGTTTTCTAAATCTCACCAAAACAACCCACCTTTTTCTAATGACGATATTTCAGCAATTAATGGTCCGATTTTCAATGTTAATATATAAAACATTCGTGAAATTTTCTGATCTTTTCGAAAAAAATATTTTTAAATCAAGACTAACATTTTAAAAGGGCCAAATATTGAATATTACGCCCATTTAAAATGCTAGTCTTGATTTAAAAATTTTTAAATATTTTTTTCGAAAAGATCGGAAAATTTCACGAATGTTTCATGTATTAACATTGAAAATCGGACCATTAATTGCTGAGATATCGTCATTAGAAAATGGTGGGCTGATTGGGTGAGACTTAGAAAACTTCAATTTTCGTGTTTCTTTTTCTTTAAGCCGCTGTATCTCAGCAACCAGAGGTCCAATCTTCAATGTCTCTTAGACAATTTTATAGCAATTTTTTTGAACTTTTCAAAAAAAATATTTTTAGAAATGGTCACACATGGTCACTATTTTTAAAAATTTAAAAACTGCAAATATTTCACTAAAATCAAACTTTCGGTGGCTATATCTTGAAAACGGAGCCCTTTATCAAAAAATCTTTAGAGTACTTTTCGATTGCAAATTCAATTTTGCATTAAAAAGTAATGTCAAACTTGTTTTTGCATGAAACTTAATTTTTTTCCAAAAATCACTATTTTTTCAAAATTCATAACTCGGCGGCAGATTTTTTGACCATGTTTCTCTATGGCTCAAAAGTTGCGGATTTTTGTCTTCTAAAACATATCAAAAACTCTCGAAAATCAAAAAATACGTATTTTGGGAAATTGAGTTTTAGTAAAAAAAAAGTTGATAAAAAAATCTGCAAATTTTTTTTTCCGTGTACTTTTTTTTCTCAAAAGTCAACAATACCTACAACTTTTCCGAAGACACCAAATTGATCCGAAAATTCACTCAAAAGTTACAGCTGTTTGAATATTTACATACCATTTTGTATGGACAGCTGCCAAAATTGTATGGAGACTTGTATGGGTGAACCAATGACACAAAATAGCATATTTGGTCATAGGGAAGGCCCCCACAAAGTTTGAGCCAAATAAAAAAATACAAATAAAATCCATTTCCGGTTTTGGTAGAGAATTGCTCTCCAGGCTCTCTCACTTTCGTAAAAGCTGAATGTCAAGCTTCCCTGCACTGTGCGGCACACGCGGTTCACTTGTACCTCGGTTTTGCTTTGCGCCTGCTTTGTTCGGTTTATGGGTTCGTACCAAAACTAGAACACCAAAACCGCGGTGTGCGTCGTTCGCATGGGAAGCTTGCTATGCTCGCGTTTGTCATAAATGCTTGTTTGATTAAGAATTTGTACGATTTAAAATATTCTTTTGGTGAAAATTGCCTTTTTCAATTTCATTTGGAAAACATCGTTTATAATACCTTGCTTTCATCATATTTTTTTTGTATCATATCACTTTCTTTTGTGCTGACGTTATAAATAAACAATGTCGATGCTATGAATTGAAAGAGTTTCTACCATTGTTATATTATTTAGTAAAAAAGGCTCTATCTCACCCCAAGTGGGATTAAATCGGGTTTTGTATCTTTGCATTGATATTTTTCTGGAGTGTAACAATGTTCTGCAAAGTTGTAGAGCAGACAATTAAAAAAAATGATTTAAAACCATAAAGATATCGCAGTTGTACAAAAAAAAGTATAGAAAAAGTTGGTTGTGTCAATCCTGGCCGTTCATCATCACCCGCGAGAGACACTTATGTAATTGTCTGCTCTATAGCTTTGCAGAACATCATTACACTCTAAAAAATATCCCTGCAAAGTAACAAAAGACATGAAATTTTAAAAATTTGTTCTAAATGTAAAAATGGCCCTTCTGGGTTAATGTAGATTCAAAAACTAAATAAAATATCCCTTAAAATGACATGTTCCAAATAATAGCAGTCAAGTAACATAAAGTGGCAGAGTTTTCAAAGCTTTTTGAGTTTTTTGAGTTCTATGAAAAAACGGTTTTTTTTAGTACGCCACCAAATTGAGCGTCTAATTCTACATAAAAGTCCCTTTGACACCAAATTTCCATCTCTTCACCATTTCAGGCTGTTCATGTTCAAATATGGAAGGGGTCGTACCGCCCCTCTGTCACGAGATATCGAAAAATGGAGCTTGAATTGAGGATCAGGACCGTGATCAGGGACAAAAGTTATCCCTTAGGACAAAGTTTCACGCAAATCGAAGAGGGTAGGGGCAACTGCTGTGTGAGTTGGCGGAAAAATTTTTGATATCTTGTTACGGAGAGGCGAAACGTCCCCTTCCAGTTTTGATCAATGGAATGAAGTGTTTTTTAATAATTTTCAGCCTAAATGGTGATTCTAAGGATTTTTTGTCAAAGGGTCTTTCATGTAAAATTAGACGCCAAATTTTATGGCATGTTCAAAACTCCGTAAAAACGTATTTTTCAAAGAAAAAAAATCAAAAATAAATTCGATAAACTCAACTACATTTTCATTTTATGGGAAGTTTATGTACTTTTCGATTCTGCAATTACCCAGAGGAGTCATTTGGTTTTGATATTATTTTGTAACTTTATAAAATGAATAAATAAATGATTCAAATAAATAAATGAATAAATAAGTTAACAATCGAAAGGGTTGCTTATAACTAAGGCTACCAACTGTACGGATTTTTTCCTTACCATACGGATTTTCGAACCTCTTCGCGGATTTTTAACAGGCCGGAATTTTTGTAGGGAATTTTACGCATAATACGGATTTGTACGGAATTTTAACAACTTTTTAGTCATTGAATTGCTTTTTTGATTTGGTTGAAGCTTTTGTTAACTACACAGAAAGAATATGTGGATTTACTTGATACGGAAAAAATGAATTACATGTAAACTTAATTGATGTTAACGTAAGATTCGACGTAAACGGTTGAATCACACGTAAAATCATGTTTTTACGTATAATTTGTTACAAATTTACATCAAATTGCATTTAAATTTAAATGTTTAATGACGTGCAAAAGTGTTACATCATAAATGATGTAACATTCGGAAATATTTTTTTGTGTGTAGAAATTTTTATTTTTCTGTGAGTTTGATTTAAAAAGGGAGAGTTTTCCTGGGTTTCCTCAATTAAAACTTGATTATCAATAATTCTAGAGTTTTTGAACTATTGTCTTTCATATGTTGATAGGACCTTTAAAAAAAACTCTAGAATTGTTCTTTTAGAAATTCCTTACTAAATATATTTATCCATTTCCAAAGGCTTTCTAAAACTTGTGAAAACATTTGAACATTTGAATTAACAAATCTAGAGTTTTTTTAAAGGTCCTATAAACTGTTGTGTTTCACATGTTATAGGACCTTTTCAATAAAAAAAAAAACTCTGGAAAAGTGTTCGTGAAAACACTAAGAACGGTATTATTCGTAAAAGCAAACTTGACATTTTGTAAACTTTAAAACGTTTAACAAAAAACATTGAAGAACATAACGATTTGATTCAAATCACGGTTTATTTTATGAATACTTTTAAACGTGCAACGTGTGAAATTTGTTAGCTCTAAAAACGACACAGTTTTATGTTTTTAATTCTCAAATTTATTAAATTTAATTTATATAAATAATTCATAGACAGTTTTTGTTATACCATGGTGTCATATCGGCAAAGTGTACGGATTTTTGCTCAGCAAGAGTTGGTAGCCTTACTTATAACCAAAATGAGTAATTGCAATTTAACGAAAAAAAAAAAACAGTTTTGAAAAAGTTGTTTTTTTTTGTTTCTCTCTGTCTGTCACGGTGATTTTGAACTGCCGTGATCAAATGACGACGATGTTTTTCAAGAAAAAAAACGTTACTTAATCCACCTGTTGGTTGGTATCTTCCTCGCATATTTTTATCAAAATATCTGAGATCCGGCCTCAAAAAAAGTTTATTAAAAAAACTTAAGTACTTATAGCTATTGATAGGGTTGTCAGATCTTCAATCTTTTGGGCTTGTTGGAAAGGTCTTTTGATTACCTATCCAACGATGGGTCGCATGACAGATCCGGAAAATTTTTTCATCAAAATATTCGAGATCCGGCCTCAAAAAAGTGTATAAATAACACTTAAGTGCTCATAATTTTTGATGGGGTTGCCAGATCTTCAATCTTTTGAACGCGTTGGAAAGGTCTTTCAAATACCTTTCTAACAATACATGACGGGTTTTCTTACAAAAACCACCCATTTTTACAATATTTTAAACTACAACCAAATCGTTTTTAAGCATAACTTTTGAAATACTTTTCTAAACTTCATAATATTAACTAGGGTCTTGTGGGACCCCAAGATGGATCAAATGAGACCAAAACGGTCCAATACGGTTCAGCCAGTCCGGAGATAATTTTGTGCATATTTTTCGGTGCACGGACTTACAGACGACATACACACGCACAGATATTTGTTCAGAATTTGATTTTGAGTCGATACGTATACGCGAAGGTGGGTCTACGAGGTCAAACAAAGAAGTTAATTTTTCGAGTGATTTTATAGCATTTCCTCATTGAAGTGAGGAAGGCAAAAATCGTGACATCGCGATAATTCGATATGATTTTAGGCAAATCCCTTATGTTTATAAATCATTTTTGGAAATGTCAGCACTACAGAGCACCTTAAATCGGGAATTGTTCTGGTACTTTTGCGATTTCAATGAAACTTTGTAGACATGTTATACTAGGACTATATAAGCCATTTTTGTGTATTTGGAGCCAATTGTACTCAAAAACGACATTAGAGAAAGTACACAAAGTATTTTGTTATTTAAAAATTTCTGTATCTCGAAGCCGTTGCATCGTATCAAAAAGTGGTTAAAGACAAACTTGTAGGAAATTGGACGGGCTTTCTGGAAAAAATAAACGCCACTTTTATGTGATTTTTCAGTTTTTAAGTTGAAAAGTTAAATTTGGAGGAGATATTACGACATTTTTTCGTTCAAATTTTTTGTGTAAATAGCCTAAATTGTATCAAAAAGACGCACGAAAAATGCAGGATGGCATATCTCTCCTAAAAAAAAATACGAAAATCATTTACTAAAACTTTTTTCAATTCAAAAACTAACTTAATCCACCTATGTGGTTGAAGCCTTCCTCACAACAATGGCTGTACACAAGTTTCATCTATTTTTTAGATCCGGCTTCCAAAAAGTACATCGATATCACTTAAGTGGCCATATCTCGAGACAGGGTTGCCAGATCTTCAATGTTTTGCACTAGTTAGTAAAGTCTTTTGATAACCTAACCAACAATGGGTCGGATGGTGGATCCGGACATAGTTTACATACATTTAAGTGAGATCCGGCTTCAAAAAAGTACATCAATTTCACTTAAGTGGCCATATCTCGAGACAGGGTTGCCAGATCTTCAATGTTTTGGACTCGTTGGAAAGGTCTTTTGATAACCTAACCAACAATAGGTTGGATAGTGGATCCGGACATAGTTTACATACATTTAAGTGAGATCCGGCTTCCAAAAAGTACATCGATATCACTTAAGTGGCCATATCTCGAGACAGGGTTGCCAGATCTTCAATGTTTTGGACTTGTTGGAAAGATCTTTTGATAACCTAACCAACAATAGGTTGGATAGTGGATCCGGACATAGTTTACATACATTTAAGTGAGATCCGGCTTCAAAAAAGTACATCAATTTCACTTAAGTGGCCATATCTCGAGACAGGGTTGCCAGATCTTCAATGTTTTGGACTCGTTGGAAAGGTCTTTTGATAACCTAACCAACAATAGGTTGGATAGTGGATCCGGACATAGTTTACATACATTTAAGTGAGATCCGGCTTCCAAAAAGTACATCGATATCACTTAAGTGGCCATATCTCGAGACAGGGTTGCCAGATCTTCATTATTTTGGACTCGTTGGAAAGGTCATTTGATAACCTAACCATCAATAGGTCGGATAGTGGATCAGGACATAGTTTACATACATTTAAGTGAGATCCGGCTTCCAAAAAGTACATCGATATCACTTAAGTGGCCATATCTCGAGACAGGGTTGCCAGATCTTCAATGTTTTGGACTCGTTGGAAAGGTCTTTTGATAACCTAACCATCAATAGGTTGGATAGTGGATCCGGACATAGTTTACATACATTTAAGTGAGATCCGGCTTCCAAAAAGTACATCGATATCACTTAAGAGGCCATATCTCGAGACAGGGTTGCCAGATCTTCAAAGTTTTAGAATCGTTGGAAAGGTCTTTTGATAACCTAACCAACGATGGGTCGGATGATGGACCCGGACATAGTTTACATACATTTAAGTGAGATCCGGATATATGTGAAAACACATTTTTATACATAACTTTTGAACTACTTATCAAAACTTCAATCTGTATAAAACTCGATCTATGGGACCCTAAACCAAGTCGAATGCAACAAGTTCGGGTCAAATCGGTTCAGTCAGTGCCGAGAAACATGAGCTAGTTTGTTGGTCACATACATACATACACACACACATACACACACACATACACACACACATACACACACACATACACACACACATACACATAGACATTTGTTCAGTTTTCGATTCTGAGTCGATATGTATACATGAAGGTGGGTCTACGACGTTTTTATACGAAGTTCATTTTTAGAGCAGGATTATAGCCTTACCTCAGTGAGGAAGGCAAAACCGATAGTGGAATCGATTCTCCAGACAATTTTACATAAAAGTCTTCATATTGACCATTGTCCTTTGTCCAATCCTTGTAAAGATACAGCGGTTTTAAAAATAAAAATGTTGAAAAAATAGGTTTTTTAGTGGTTTTTGGCAATTTCTTGATTACTTGATTTTTCAGTCTCGTAAATATTTTTATCGGAAAGCTCGTCCAACTTCACATAAGTTTGCCTTTGACAGCTTTTCAATTTGACTCGTTTTAATATTTGGGTGATTCTCTACCAACTCACACGAAATCGGGAAAAGTTGCCCCGACCCCCCTTCGATTTGCGTGAAACTTTGTCCTAAGGGGTAACTTTTGTCCCTGATTACGAATCCGAGGTCCATTTTTTGATATCTCGTGACGGAGGGACGGTACGACCCCTTCCATTTTTGAACATGCGAAAAAAGAGGTGTTTTTCAATCATTTGCAGCCTGAAACGGTGATGAGATAGAAATTTGGTGTCAAAGGGACTTTTATGTAAAATTAGACGCCCGATTTGATGGCGTACTCAGAATTCCGAAAAAACGTATTTTTCATCGAAAAAAACACTAAAAAAGTTTTCAAAACTCTCCCATTTTCCGTTACTCGACTGTAAAAATTTTTGGAACATGTCATTTTATGGGAAATTTTATGTACTTTTCGAATCTACATTGATCCAGAAGGGTTATTTTTTGATTTAGAACAAAAAATTTCATTTTAAAATTTCGTGTTTTTTCTAACTTTGCAGGGTTATTTTTTAGAGTGTAACAGTAGAACATTGTTGTATAGCAGGCAATTACAATAAAAATGATATATAGACATAAGATGTTTTCTTATAAACATCACGAGTTATCGCGATTTTACAAAAAAAAAAATTGAAACCTTTACGTAGTCTACGCCATTCCGGTTATGTCTGAGACATAACTACTTTGACTTTTAGAATCTGTATTTGTACTATTTCGAGTAAACATATGGTTTTTTTTCTGAATTATATGTAGCATAACCTTAAATAACTGACAACCCTGTCTGAATATTATTGTACTCCCAAAAAAAAATATGAAAAAACCAGGTGTGCCCAATTTTTGGTTAGGAGTGAGAAAACCACCAACCGCATAGTTGGATTAAGTCATTTTTTTTTCATTCAAATACCTAACCAAGACACTGAAATCATGCATTCATCTCTTTCCATCAAAAAGTTTGTTTTCCATACGAACAACTTGTTTCATTTTCTCCCACTCACACGCTCCGGTAAGAACAATTCTGGAATAGCGTGGTTCACGTTTCTATGAAAAAGACAAAAGTTGTTATTTTGTCTTGCATCAACCGGAATTTCGTTCTTTTATGTCCCCAGAAGCACTCCTGAAAATTTGAGCCCATTTGGTAAGGTCTAGGAGCTCCAGTTTTAATTTGAAATTTATATGGGATTTTGATTTATTTTCCATGGGAAACTATCTTTTTTTACATTGTATTAGGATTTTTTTTTATAAATCGATGAAATGACTTGATTCTTATAGTAGGAGATAGGTTTTGAACTGGGGAACAACTTTGTAGAACATACCAACAAGCTAGGAAGTGACCCTTTAAAGATACAGATACTTTTAGATGGTGGTTTTTGAAGGGGCCAGCCACCATCTAAAAGTATCTGTATCTTTAAAGGGTCACTTCCTAGCTTGTTGGTATGTTCTACAAAGTTGTTCCCCAGTTCAAAACCTATCTCCTACTATAAGAATCAAGTCATTTCATCGATTTATAAAAAAAAAATCCTAATACAATGTAAAAAAAGATAGTTTCCCATGGAAAATAAATCAAAATCCCACATAAATTTCAAATTAAAACTGGAGCTCCTAGACCTTACCAAATGGGCTCAAATTTTCAGGAGTGCTTCTGGGGACATAAAAGAACGAAATTCCGGTTGATGCAAGACAAAATAACAACTTTTGTCTTTTTCATAGAAACGTGAACCACGCTATTCTGGAACGACTTTAAATTTTC